>NW_004457669.1:137913-192567 GCF_000313135.1 Acanthamoeba castellanii str. Neff | reverse complement strand
CGACATCGCTCTTCGTGCAGTCGCGGCAACCAGGCGCGCAAGGCCGTAGTGGGCGGCGTCGCGCCGGAGCCGCCGCTCCAGGTCCGCGCTCAGGCCCGTCGGCGGGTCGGAGGTGCGCAGCCAGTCGAGGATGAGCGCGAACGTGACGGGGTCGCGGTCGATGAACACGCGACCGTCGTTGGTGCCCTGCGGCTCGAGCTCGTGGTGGTCGAACATGGCCGCCAGCTTGGAGTCGGCCTCCGAGGTGAGGGTTGCGAGGCTCGTGGTGAAGTGGCGCCCGCCCACGTCGAGCCTGACCACCCTGGTGCCCTGCCCCTGGCCCGCGGCGGCGGACTTGGCCGGCTGCTCCGCCCCCTCGACGAGTTGAAGCCGGAGTTCGAGGGCGGCCAGGCGTTTTTCGCGCTGCTCGACCTGGTGCTGCAGTGCCGCGAGTTGCTCTTGCTTGGCTGCGATGGCAGCGTCGAGGCGTTGGTTCTCCTCTTCCCTCTGCTCGTTCCCTTGCTCCGCCATCTTCTACAACGAGAAAAAGAAAAAGAAAAAGAAATGCGAAAAGATAGTTTGGCGCACCCGTCCAACAAAGAGGTGACCCGAAGAGAAGAGAGGCCTTAGAGACACCACCAAGCAAGCAGCCTCAGCCAAGTTCGCTCACACTTGCCTTACCCTTTACTGCCTACAGATATAAAGATGAAGGCGCTGGAAGAGGTCGATGACGAGATGTTCCCAGGCCAGAAGAGAGAGGAGGAGCAGAGCACCACCACGGCGGCGACTTCTTCCACGGCCTCGACTTCCACTCGGCCCTCAGTCCCTACACCCTCCTCGTCCCAGACCTTCACAACAGCCTCCAAGCTGGAGGAGGAGCTGTTCCCAGGTCAGAGAGAGGAGGAAGCCCGCGTCGCTGCCCTACTCGCCTCCGACCCGGGCACCCTCTCCGAACCTCTCTGGCGCACCATCGTACGCCCTCACCTGACAGCGCCCAGCTCCTCCATCACCTCCACTACGCTCTACTTTGCTTTCTTCTTCTTTGCTTTGCTTTGTTGCTTTACTTCTCTTCTGGTGGGCTGACGAGGTGGCGTGTAGTGGCGTGACGTGTTCTCGGTGCTGTGGAAGATGATGCACATCCTGTTCCCTTTCTCTGTGTTCCTCACCAGACGCCAGCAGGAGCTGCGCAACTGTACTTCTTCCTCTTCCTACTCCTCCCTGTCAGCACCGCCACTGCGTGCTGGGCGTTTTGATGGGCCTCTCAACCGCGTATCGCCCGTGGCAGGGGACCTCTGGGGTCCGCTCGTCTTCTCCTTCATCCTGGCCGTGTACGTCTTCTGTGGAGAGAGCGCGTGTGTGTCGTGTCGTGTCGTGTGCGTCCTGTGCGTGCTAAGAAGTTAGACTTACGCTCGACTTGACTGTGGGTGTGCACTAGTGTGGTGGCGCAGAGCACGGACACGGACCGATCGCTGGTGTTCATCATCACCATCACGGTCCTGTGGGTCGGCGGCTTCGTGGTCTCGGTCAACGCCATCCTGCTCGGCGGCCACATGTACGCAGCTCCCACGCTTACCTCAGCATATACCCCCATCTGCAGCTGTGGCTGCCGCTCACTCGGGCCTGAGGGTGCTCGCAGGTCGGTGTTCGCGTGCGTGAGCGTGATGGGCTACTGCCTGGCGCCGCTCGACGCAGCCGCCATCGCCTGCCTGACCTGGAATGACCCGGTTTTCCGCATCTGCGCCGTGGCCGGCGGTTTCGCCTGGTCACTATTCGGTACCGTCAGGGCTCGATCAGGCCCACTTGCGTGTGGTGGTGCTGTGCGTGCCGTGTGTGGTGTGTGTGTGTGTCGTGCTACGCTCACGTTGAGGTTGTGGCCAAACAGCGTCATGGGGGTTCGTGGTAGCGATGATGCCGCCAGACAAGACGGGGCGCGGTCTCTTGGTGTCGTACCCGGTCTTCCTCTTCTACTTGTTCGTGGCGTGGGTCATCACCGTGAGCAACAAGCTCATCGAATGAATCAACTTGCGCGTGGAGGTCTACCCACGCCTACACACAACACAAACCACAAAGAAGCTGATCTTCTGCTAGATGGAAAAGTCTGGGCTGGGCAGAACTTATTGAGAAGATGATGTGTACAACGAAGGAGACGGAGTAGAAGAAAGAAAGGGTGGGTGTTACTTCAGGGTTTTAGCCCATGGTGCGGCCCTCGTAGATGTCCTTCAGTCTCTGGGCGTCCCTGGCGTGGTGGCACCTGAGCACGGCCTGCTCGCCTCGAATCCAGAAGCCAGCAATACCCGCACCTGCAGCGAGATCATTACGAATGAGAACGAAGTCTCCATGTACGAAGTAGCAGGACTGGTGGAGTGACGATTGCGTACCCATTACGCAGAAGATCTGGCCTCTCCAGTTGAACAGGTTGCGATAGGCAGGCCCTGAAAATGAAAATTAGACAAAATACATGCATGCTCATCGTCATCGTCATTGCGGGTGCGTACAGAGGGACATGGCTGAGGTAAAAAGGGTAGCAGCGCCGCCCCACTTGGCAAGGGCCTTGCCGCCTTCCTGCAGGAATTGCTGTCGGCACGATTCCATTTGTGCCCTGAAAATCGTGTCAGCATCTCATCAGAGCATATCATCTTAATGGAGGGAACGTACTCGGACGGTTCGAATTTGAGTGACATGTTGGTGTGTGGTTGTCTTCCAAGAGTTGATGATGAAATGGACACAAAAATTACTATTTATATTTTTTCGTTTGCCAGTTCAGCCCGGCAACACGTGGAGTTTCTGTCGGGAATTTCCGTAGCACTCACCGAGGGCCGGGTTTTGCCGAGCGGGGAGATCATTGCACTTCTTGGTATTGCGCCAGTGTGTTCCGATACGTCCATGTGCGCGTTGCCCACTTGCCACCAACGGTGGCGTGTTGTTCACACAACGAAGAAGGCGACGACGTTCTTGACGACGGTGAACTTGTTGTCCCAGGCCCACATGACGCCGACGCAGAGGCTCACTCCGGCCAACGCGAGCGCGGTCTTGCCGATCGGGAATCCGCTGCCTCGGGGTGGCGGGGTCAGGGTGGCCGGCGGCGGGTACTCGATCACGTTACCTGCGCACGACACGACACGCAAAGCAAAGCAAAGTCAGCCAAAGCGCGATCTTGGACTGCGCTGCGCTTGATGGGTTACCGGCAAGGGCAGATAGCACTTCGTCGGTCACCCGCTCAGCCGACTGGACCGCACCCTCCATGTAGCCGGGCCAACTGGCTGCACGCGCACACGAGGTAAGCGATCACAGTGCGTGGCGCGAATATGACTGAGAGCGGAATTGGGAATGCAGGGGTGGGGCGTACTGGCGGTTTCGGTTCCGGCCCAGTGAATGCGCCCAAACGGCGCTGTGAGGGTCTCGCCGCACGTCGTCAGCACCCCGGGACCCATTAGGCCAGTGTACCCTCCGAGCACCCACGGCTGAGACACGCCACACACGCCACACACGCGACGCGACACGGGAATGAGCGGGCCTGCATCAGGACTGAAGAGCCGTGCACCTCTCGCGTACCTCCGAGCACCAGTCCTGTTCGAGGTAGTCGATCGGGTGGGCAGCCTCGTCTCCAAAGTAGTTCACAAAGGTGCGCACCACTTCGGCTCTCCTCTCCTGTTGAGCGTTGGCCCGTTAGTCAAACGGGAACAGCTGGAGAAGTGGCGCAGTGCGCGGAGCATGTGCGAGCAAGTGTGGTCGTGAGGTACCTCCTTCGTCTTTTCACTCCACTGGCGCGCGGGGTTGCCGTCGAAGAAGGCCACCAGCGCGTACTGCTCGATGTCGGGCAGGCTGGCATCGAAGCTGATCGACACGCCCTCTCCGTCCGTCACCACCTCGCCTGCACCGAGGTTGGGTCATGCTCCCGTACGCCACACCAACACTAATAATTCATAAATAAAAAAATAATAAATGAACAATAATGAATGAATATGAATAAGAATATAATAACACTGTGCGGTGAGGAAGAACCTACCCGCAAAGCCGCTGTCGCGCCAGAAGGGCCGATCATAGAAGACCAAGCACTGGTGTGGCGAACTATGATCAGCGACAGCAGACAACTCAACCGACGCACAACCGCATGTGGCACTCCTACCTTGATGACTTGGCCCATTGGCATCCGCTGCGCCAGATGGCGCCTCCTCGTGGGCAGCGCGGGCTCGAATTCGATGCGGTTGGTGAGCAGTGGTGGCACCGTGATGCTGCATTGAACAGGATCGACCGGTTAGCGCGGCTGACTGTCACTCAACCTTTAACGTCCCACTAACGTACATTACACGGTGGCAGGTGTAGGACGAGCCGTCCTGTATCGTCACCGCGGCATTCGATGCAGTTTGGTGGATGCTCGTGACCGGGCTGGCGAGTCGGACCTGCTCGCCTGTCAGGTCCCGAGGGGAGGGGAACGAAGGTCAGGCGTGGCTGGGTGCGCCTCCGCGCCTCATCGCCATTGAAGGGAGGGGGAGGGTACCGAGCTGCTCGGCGAGCTTGAGCGCTACGCCGTGGGCCGAGCCTCGGATTCGGGTCTCCTGGGCGCCGTTCTCGGTGTCAAGGAGCACCATGTACCCGCCGGCGCAACTGCATTTTTGGGTCAGAAAAGGTCAGACTCGTGGGAGTGGGAGCCGTCAGAGAAAGTGGGGGGCGAAGAAGCGAACTGGATGTAGTGAAGGAAGAAGAGGAACGAAAGCTCTGCCGGGTCGGAAGAGTAGACGGCGCTGTGGAAGAAAAGAAGAAGAAGAAGAAGTGGTCAGCGCGAAGGTGGATGTCACAGGGTGATGTGGCGCCTCGGGAGCGTACCGCACGCCGATGTCCCACATGGCCTTGGCGCCATCGGTCCAGAGGTTCTGGTGCTTCCACGTCTCCACGGTCATGTTGTCCCACTCCCGGGCATTCGGGCAATCCTGCGGTCTGCTCACGGCATAGGCCAACGCAGCGACCAAGAAGAGACCATCAACCATCAGCTGACTGGGTTGACCTGAAGCAGACTTCGAAGTGCTTGGGTACCTCCCCTTGGGCACGGTCTTGGCGAGGGCGTCGATCTTCCAGATGCCCAGCTGGATGTCGATCAAGGAGGCGATCGTGAGCGGCGGGATGGTGCCCGTGTACGTCTTCTTCTTGCCCAGCACGTCCACCCACTTTTTACCTGTAGCGCCAAAGGGCCACATAAGAATAACAATTACATTATTTCAAGTTTAAATAATAGAATAATAAATGAAATACTAATAATGAATAATAAACAAGCGGGGTACCCTCGGTGTACTGGGGGAAGGTGGCGAGGCCCAGCTGGGAGCAGAGATTGAGCATGCGGGTCTGGGTGGGGCCAAGCCACTGGCCACCGACATCCCATCGGTAACCCTCCCTCACCGCGCTCCGGGTGCGGCCGCCAACGCACTGCAGTGCCACAACGAGAGGAATCAATTCACATCATTTGTCAGAATTCAATCTGCACAGCAATGCAGAGCAACAACGTACGTTGTTGGCTTCGAGGCATAGCACCGAAAGGCCCTGCTGCACGAGCAACTGCGTAGTGCGCAGACCGGCCAGACCGGCGCCCACCACAACCACGTCGTAGTCCAGTCCCTCCATATTACTTGAGTTCAGTCTGCGAGACTGTGTTGTGGTTGCCCTTTGCTTGCCCGCAGCCGGTTGGCCTCACCCCAAACGCTCCGCACCACTCGGCTATCTTCACATGTTATCCCGGCCACTCGCCCAATTCCACCAGGCACACCAACACTCAGTGGTGGTGGAGTGGACCTCACCATGGTTTTGGGTCGCTTGGGGTACCTCCTTGTCGAACACCAGACCTGAAAAGCCAGAGTTTCTTGTGCCTTTTCTTTCCTGCTACGTTGTCGGTCCTGATGTCCGTGAGTTGATCCTAAGTGTGAGTCGATGGTGCCCTTCCTTCTCCCAACGCCCAAGAAGAGAGACGGAGGGATCCAACCACGAAGTGTTGCGAGGCAGATGGCTGGTGGATTCCACAGGAAGCGGAGCTCCACCATTTGCCGACGTGATTTGTCGTGTTTGTCAGCTTCTTCTCTGGTTGTTCCTTCGCTATCTCATTCAAGGCCCAGCACCTCGCCAGGCTGCACACCAGTGAATCAATTCTCAAAACACAAGACAACACACCTCAACAAACGAGCGAACAAGACGATGGACCACCGACGACAAGAGAACAGAGAGCAGCCGCAAGCGGTGGACGTGCCCATTGTGAAGATGCACGGGCTGGGCAACGACTTCGTCATGGTGAGCGAGCCGCTCCGAGACTCCAAGTCCTACCGGTCGCCGCCGTCGGGAGGCCACACGGTCGCCGATGTCGAGGTACCCCCGCTGTCGCCGCTGCTCGCCGCCCTGGCCGCCACCTCGCACACCTTCCCCTCCTACGTGCCGGCAGCCTCGCGCGCTCGCTCCGTGTGGGCAGGCGGCGTGGGCCACGTCACCAAGACCCTCTGTACGCGGCGCTTCGGCGTGGGCGCTGATGGCCTGACGCTCCTCCTCCCGCCCTTTGCCACTCTGTCGACCCTCCCCGGCAAGCCGGCCCACCACTTCCGGTAACCCATTCTACCACCTCTCCCTCTGCCCCGACAAACTCCGTCATGTTATGTTATGTTATGTGTTGTGTTGTTGTGTTGGGCCAGTGGGCTTACCTTCTTACGTTTCAACCTGTGACGTGACGACCACAGATTTGAACTTTACAATCCCGACGGCTCAGGTAGGTTCCTGCGTTGCGTGTCAGTGCTTGGAGGAAGGAGAGTGAGTTAGCAGTCGTAGGGAGAATAAGTGGTACTTACCGGGTGATGTTTTGCAGCGGCGCCGATGTGCGGGAATGCACTGCGATGTGCGGCCAAACTGGTATGGGAGCGACGCGGTCAGCTGTTGCCGGACTGGCTCTGGGCGGCAAAGAACGAAGATGGCAAGAATGATCGAAACGTGCTCTACATCGAGACTCCCGCCGGTACACACACACACACACACACACACACACGCGACACACGCGCTACCGCTCACGCGCTGAAATACCACACACCGCACAGCGACACGCTTACAAATTTGCTTGCAGGAACAATGGTGGCTCACCTGACTGTCACCGACGGCGGCGCTCACGTCACGGCCATCCGGGTCGACATGGGCAAGCCCGACTTTGCCCGGAGTGCCGTGCCGTGCACCCTGCCCTCCGCCGCCACCGCCTCGCTGCAGAGCAAGGACACGGGCGACCTCCCTGTCCTCGAGGAAGACTACGTCTTCGAGGGGGTCACCTACCAGTTTTCGTCGCTGGTCGTCGGGGTGCGTACCGTGTGTGGGCGAAGTGGTCCGTTTCGCTCTTCGCGGCCTGATGGTGGCTTCGGCTGGTTCGTCAGGTTCCGCACACGGTGGTGTTCGTCGATGACGCCGACAAGGTGCCGCTGTACACGCTCGGACCAGCCCTCGAGAAGGATCGTTCCATATTCCCACAGGGTACCAACGTCGGGTTCGTGCAGGTCCTCCCGGCCAACAAGATCAACTACTGGTACGTCGAGCTGTGGTGTGTGTGTGTTGTGGCTTACCTTATCGAGATCGTGTGTGCTGACGTCATTGCGCTGCTTGACGGTGCTTCAGGGCGTGGGAGAGGGGCGTGGGCGAGACTCTGGCGTGCGGCACCGGAGCCTCGGCTGCGGCCGTTGTGGCGACCGTGCTGGACCGCGTAGACCCCACGAAGCCTGTCCACGCACACCTCACCGGCGGCGACCTCACCCTCCGCGTCGACTTCTCCCCCACCGCAGCCAGTACGTGTCCCTTAGCACCGACCGGTCGGTGCCCTCTTCGCTTCCTGTCGTCTCCGCCTCTCACTTCCCAACGTGTCGTGTCGACAGAGGAGGGCAGGGACAGGTACCAGTCCGTCGAGCGGGTGTGGATGGAAGGACCGGCTGACGTCGTCTTCGACGGTGTTGCCCGGGTCACACTGTAAACAATCAAACAAAAACAATACAGCGACGAACCTCCTCTACAACGCTCACGCTTGCGGTTTTCGTCGTTCCTTCCGGTCGTCTTCAACGTTGGTGAAGTCCATCTCCAGGGAGAGCCTGCGCAAACAAGAAGGAGAACGTGAGGCTTAGAGTTCGTTCACGGCTACTCTAGGATCGGGTGCTGTAAAGGCGGTACTTACTTCTCAAGAGTCTTGCTGTTTGCGTGCTTCTCTGATGGTGGGGTGTCTCGTCGCATGTGCGTCCAAAACTCGACCAACGCGGGCAGCATCTCCAGCCAGTAGGCGCGATCGCGCATGAACCGAAAGATCACGCTCCCCTTGGGAGGAATCGATCAAACCAGAAGGCAGTGAGAAATAAGGTGGCTCGAACCGCGCGCACGTGGAGGACCCTAGCTTGTCGCTGTGGTGGATGTACCTTGGTCGTGTAGCTCATGAGATCACAGTACTCCACGTCCAGGATCTCCATGTAGCCCTGCACCTGGGGCATGTGGTAATAAATAGCAGACATGGTCTGGTGCGGCACCACCCTGACGGGGGGAAGGAAGCAGACGGTTTGGATGGTCGGTGATGGCTGGCCACTTAGTCGACAGAGCGAGGAAGGGCGGGAGAGTACCGACTCATGTCCGGCGCGTAGGGGCACTTCACCTCGAGGATTCCCTCGACCTTACCAGTCTTGGTGTCCACGATCAAGGCGTCGGGTATGCCCACGAGCCACCGATGAGTCTTGTGGCGGTATTGCCTGCAGAAAGGAAATGGCACCAGGGGGTCAAGCAACGAAGAGAGAGTTGGCGTCGCTAAATGTAGGAGACGAGACAAGAAGATCAGAAGAACGTTGTACGTGTGGTTGGGCATGATGCTCTTGTTCAGGCGGAGAGCTGCATAGACTTCTACGGCGGCGCTCTCGTTCTTGATGCCCCAGGTCTTGGCCTTCGTGGCAAACTCGTTGTCCTTCTCCACCTCCCTAGCGTAAGGCACAAGTCAGACAAGAGCTGGCATGAACCATTGGCCACACTCAGCACGAAGGTGCAATGCTCACGTGGGCGGTGGTGTGCGTGACGCAGTGGTGCGTACTTGCCCGTGAGCTGCTTCCACATCTCAACTCGAGGCGTGTAGGGGTGGATGCCCGCAGCGGCTGCAAAGCGGCTTCCAGACAGATGGGGCTCCCGCGGTGAGATCAAGTCGTACACTGAGCCACTTGGATGTTAATCTGCAGGCCGGGGCTGGCTAAAGGATGGGACGTCAAATCGTACGTAATCGCCAGACGCCTACGAGGATCCCCGTAAGGATGCCAGCCCCGTACACCATGAATTGGAGGGCGCGAGGCAGAGAATGGTCGGGATCATTCAGGCAAAGGTGCAACCCGATGCCCAAGGCACAGGCGATAAAGATCCATGCTATCGTCCGCGGTTGCATCTCCATATTCGCAACGAAAATGCAACAAAATCTGGCGCCAACAACGAAAGCGTTCGAAGAAAAGATTGAGGAAAAGTTGATCTGCACGAATGGAGGGAGGCAGCACGGCTGCCCGTCTGGCCAGCGGGAATGAGCTGTGTACGATATACTCGAGGCCTGGCAAGACGGGCCTCAAGGTCGAACTGCGCCGATTCGATCTGGCCAAGGAAGAATTCACCTCAGCTGGGTCGGTGATCATCAAAGGTGCGTCAATTCTGCAATCAAATGTGCCTTGGCTCTTGAACGTCACCACAACGATGCCCCAACAGGCAAAAAGGGGTCCACAAAGACGGACCTCGTTGCAGCCGCCTATGTGGAGAACAAAGCCATCATCATGTACGCCATGACCCCTGCATTAATGCCCGTGTGTGTGCTGTGTGTTGCTGACTGCGTACGATACGTCAGGCCTTTCGTGTACCTTCTTGTGCGACACTGCTATGACGACAAGGACCCTCTGTGCGCCATCGGCTTCATCACGACAGGTGTGCACGCCAATATTGAACCTCCACTCCCTGCTCTGTCCTGACTCTGCAACACCCTCTCAGACGACCAAGGCAAAGCCACCTTCATCTGCTTGCGAGAGTTCAGGGATGCTGCACTACAAACCGGAGGTAAGGCGCTTCATGCCATCATCGCAAGGAAACGCCTCGTTTGGGCTAACGCACGCAAGCGGTGGTGGTACCGTGCAGGGAGGGTGTGGATTCTTCACGGCCCGATCGTGGTTGCCGAAGGCTCGCCAGGCAGCCCATTCCTCTTCTTCGGCCGGCTGACGCACACGTGCGAAGGTCTGCCCAAGTTCATCACCTCCCAAGTGCCCTACCCACCGCGCGCTAGTCTCGTGACGTGTGGTAGCGTGGTACAGTTTGCCCCCCACTTGCTCGGTTCTTCTTTCGTCTTGTCGTGGCCTGCCGGCCATCAACACTAGTAACACATTCGAACTCGTTCAGGACCCAACGCTCGGGCTTGTCTGCGAGCAGTACGCTCTCTTCGTCGGTTCGACGGCGTTCGACGGCCAGCCCCTCGAGCGAGACGACGGCAAGAAGGGAACAACCAACCTCTTGCAATTCCTCAAGAAGGACATGCTCGACGGACTCGCGCTTGACTACTTCGCCGACGGTGGGAGGAAGCTGGCCCAGCGCTTCGTCGTTGATGATGGTGAAGAGCTCGACAACAGCGGCCTCCTCGAGGACGGAGGAGAGGAATCGACCCAGCAATGGGTCATCGTGCCCCTCCCGAACGAAGAGGCGGCGGAGGGCGCAGGCGAACCCGACGTCGGGTCCGAAGCGTCACCTCTGCCGTCGCCGATCCTCATGATGGAGGCCGAGGAGGACCCGCTCCTGAGCTCGTTTGACCTCATGGACGAGGAAGGCGGCGGCCTTGGCGCCCCTGTCAACGAGCAAAGCGTCCAGCCGGACGACTCGGGGCGAGACACCCGGCTCAGTTGGATTCCCAACCTCTTCGCCAAGCGTGACAACATCGCCGTGGTCGTCTTCGCCGACAACGACGACGAAAGCCGCGATTACACGTACGAGAACGAGATGGGCGAAGAGGTGGTCCTGAAGCCTTCCATCTTCCTCGGCACAAAGTCGAAGGAGCTCGTGACGATCAGGAACGGCGAAGCGGTCGCCTGCCACAAACTGCCCGCCGTTCCGCTTTCCATGTATGTCCACTGCCTCACCGCCCCCACGCCACGGCCCACAGCGCTCGATCTTGACTCGACATTTTATTGTCTTTGGTGTTCGCACAGAGCCCTTGCGCGACTCAACAACGACGCGTTCGTTCTGGTCATCAAGTTCGAAGGCCACACGGTCCACATCCGGCATCAAGACGGCACTTTGCTCCACGGTATCGCCAACCCAGGCCAGCAGTTTTTTGGGGGTCTTTTTCAACGGCTAACATTTCGCTGTGCCTATGAAGAGGTCGACGAAGTGGAGGACGTGCTGGTGGGCGACTTCCTCCTTGCGGGGAGGGACCAGGTGCTGCTGTTCCATCCGGCGAAGCTGCAGAAGAACGGCAAGCCGTCGAAGAAGGACCACTTCACGCTCACGGACCTTCACACGACTTACGCCTTCCCCAAGAAGACGAAGACGAAGGAACAGAGTACGTGAATGTGGCCGGCCCTCAACTCTCTCTGGAAGCTTCACGCCCGACGCTCACATCACCCTCAAATGCGGGAGTGCTACAGCTACGGAAGGAGCCTACTCACAGAGTCTGCAGTGGGTGGCCTACTCGCTCCACTGCCGCCTGCAAGAGGGCAAACAGTTCCTGTGCGACGGACGGGAAAGGGTGCGCGACCCATCAATGCCTTACTGCGCCAGGGTAACTGTGTTCGGTCGCGACTAATTATGACACTTGCATTGTTGTTGTTTCTCTTCTTCAGTTCAAGGCCAAGCGGCTCCTCTTCAACCACGCGATGGACGTGCTGTTGCGACTGGCGCGAGAAGAGGGCAGTTGCATGCGGATCGAGTCTCCCTACCTGGCAACCATCCACGGAGAGAAACAGTACGCCACCGCCAATCAGTCACTAGGCCTGATGCCCGGACAAAGATGGCCCCCTAAAATCGAATCGAACCCGACAATAGCTTTGCAGACGAGCTGGTCGCGCTCTTCGATGACGACGAACCGGACGATCGGAGAAGCGGAACGTCCACGACGGCGACAGGGAGACCGAAGCTGCGGATTTGCGCGTGGACGCGTTGGTTGCGGCCTTTTCCGGGGGTCAATGGGTCGTGACGGCCACCATCACCAACACGCACACTACGTAGGCCCCCTCTCTCACACACGAGGTGCGCTCATATTGTTGGCCTGCGCTTTGTCTTACGTGCGTTGGCTACTGGGCGCAGTAGGACACGGTGGTGCCAAGGCCTGCTTGTGAGCGAACCTCGGCTTGGGCTGGCCTCGGCGAGCAGCGGAGGCTTCGAGGACAGGGTCCGGCTGCTTCCGCAGGCGTCCACCACGCTGACGACCCTCGTGAGCGGAAACATCACCACCGACGCCACGGTGGACGTCTGGGTGCAGGTGTTCACCGACGAGGCTGAGACTCAGTCCGCCAACTACGGCTGTCTTGGGTCGCTGCCGTTGCGCGTCCGAGATCAGCTCATCGCTCGTCCTGCTACCGCCACACCCATTCCATTCGGTACCACAAACCCTGTTCTGCCCACACACACACACACACACACACACACACACAAGCGCGGTACTCATAGAGCTATGCCGTGTACATAGACGACCGAGCGCGAATGTCGGTGCTCCTGACTGGCCAGCGGACCCGTGATGGAGTTCCTTCCCTCCTGCCAGCCCTTGAGGAAGTACTCCCAGTCTCTGCTTCTGGGTCGTCGTCAGGTATGCACGCCACTTCACCTCTCCTTGGCGCCGCACCGATACTCATCGCTGACTTCTTCCACTACCACAGATCGAAGAAGCTGCAGTCTTCGCTCCACGAACGAGTCCAACCAACCGTTTCGCATCGCCTTGCGTTCGCCTCCCGGCTTGTCGTGGACGTGCGTCGACGTGTCTGCCCCTTCGTCCTCTTCTGTCAGCCGCATTCTCCCTCTCGTCCTCTCTGTCGTTCCCCAAGGTAAACACCACACACACACACACACACACACATCGCACACGCCACACCGCACGCAACACGGCACACGCTGGCTTACGCCCACGCCATCTGTGTCAGGCATCGATGTTCGACCAAACGCTCTGGCGGGAGTGGAGCTGCTGTCGAAGCTCGCGCAGTCGCTGAGCGACGAGGTGGCCTCGCTGTCGGCCCTCATCGACGACATCCTGGAGCGAAACAGGAGTCGACGAAAGATGCTCAAGATCCAGAAGATCACCCGCGAGGAGATCGACACGCAGGCCCAGCTCAAACGACGCTACGTCGAGCAACAGACGCGAAGCGATGAACTCTTTGCCTTCTTCCTCAAGAGTCCCTACTTCAACTAGCTCGCCCACTCTCATCATCTTCTCTTCATCTTCTTTGTCAAGCGCAACAGAACGCCGTGCCGGAGTTTCTGAAACAAACCAAAATTAATTGCGGAGGCCGCGAACTACAAAACCCGGGCCGCGTTGAAGAAGAAGGTTTGCTAAATACTCTAGCCACACTCTGTTCTATTACGACCTCGGTCCAGGATATAGCTCAATTTTTTCGCTAGACAGACAAACGTCGATGCTCGGAAGGATCATTGCGGCCCTGTGCTTCATCACTGGCCGCATCCCAAAGAGCGCAACATTCGCAACTCATCTCCAACTCTGAACCAAAGAAAGAACAAATATCACAGGACAGAACTGTGACTCTGAACTGGGGCCAGACAGTGTAACCACCATGGAGCCAGAGGAGCTGGTGAAGTGGAGAGAAGTGCAGGTGTTAGAAACTTGCAACACATTGTATTCTGGAGTACAAGGGCACATGCCTTAGTGGTCACAAAGTAGGTGTTGTTTGTGCCCACAGGCATTAAGTGTGAGAGTATGCTGAAATAGTGCAGCAGTACTCTTGTTACTTCTGTTCTTGAGTGTGACTCACACCCAGGCAGCCCTTGTTGTGAAAGGGAAGGGTTATTAGTTGGCCAGAACCAAGTGCTGCCAGAGGGAAGTTGCCAGTGCTCAGATTGTGTGTCCCAAATTCATGAGCACTGTGTATGAGAGAGCAGTTGGCCCCACCATAGAGCAGCAAGGGCTGACCAGACAGTTGACTTCTTGCCAGCTAAAAAGAGCCAGGTTTCAAATAAAACCCAGCCCATTAGACCTGCAAAAATTAGAGGGTGAGTGTATTCTGGAAATCTCTACCAAGGTGGTGAAGTATGTGTAGCTTGTGTGGGCAGCTGGTGATGTAGAAGAGGGTGAAGTAGCCTGCATTGTTGAGACAGTGCAGGGTTATGTGTACAAGGACAAGGACAGGCAGGTGGTAACACTCACCAACCCCAGTGGCACCCCCTTCATTACCTACGCCACACTACTTGATGTGACATTTTGTGTTTGTACAGATGAACTTGTCAGGGTTTCAGCATGGAGCAGTGCAATGGGGGACAAGCATCTGCTGTTCCATGGAAGGCTGACCCTCTCTGGTTCCACCAACCTGAGGGGCCACAGCTGTTCCTCATCCACCCTGTGGATCCAGCCATGGTACAACTTGGGCAAGAACCTCACCACTGGACCTGAATGTTCAGAGCCTTGACCCCCTGTTCCAGCTCATCCACAACCATTCCAACATCTACAAGCTGGTGGAAGCCCTCATCACTGGGTCTAGCCTGCGCCCAACCTAAAGCCCATCTCCACTGTGATGAACTTCTGGAATACATTCTAACTTTTTTTTCCTACTGCTCTGGTGCTGATCAACCTTCTGTATGGTCTTGCACCTCTCAAGGGCATCACCAACACCAAACATTGGGACGCCAAGCCCTACCCCATTGCTAAGATCCAGCCCCTCCTGAACATGGTCAGGTTCTGCAACAAGTTGGACAAATTCATCCTGGTCCTCTTCTGCAAGCACTCTCAAGCAGCCAGCTACATGCAAGAGATTTCCAATGCGCCATCTCACTTGGTGTGATGACCCTTTCTGGCAGCTAGCTCTGGGGAGGTCAGTGGCTGTTCAACAACTTCAAGATATACCTCATTGTTTGATTCAGCGCCATTGAGCAGGTCCAGTTCAACACTCTCATGCCAGAGGACTACTTCCTGTCCTTCACCATGCCAGCCCCAGGTCTCTGGCACAATGCCAACCAGAAGCCTGTTAAGTATGGCCAAAAGCCCCAGGAGGCTGGCTCTCTCAAGGTTCATCAGGCTGTTCACCCAGCCAGGCAAGTACCTCAATGCCTTTGCACCTGCTCTGCCTCGTTGGCTGCTGTCCTGGCTGGCCACAATGCCATCACTGTAGAGAAAGATGCCCAGCAGTGGTGTTACACCTCAACCAATCTTCCCAAGCAGTACTCCAATGTGACCCTCAGCCAGACAACCACCACCACTTCCACCTCTGCTTCATTGTCATCAGCCCCTACCTCCCAGACGCCTGATGAAGCAACCTCCAACAGCCACCCTCCAAGTCCCAACCTTCTCACCAACACACAGCCTGGCCTGGATTTCGACCTCCCCAACATGTTGCAGTGCCCACCCAGGCTGCCACCAGACTGTCATTGGCTGTGCCCTCTGTAATTCACTAAAGTGGTCTTATTTGTAGTTGTTACTACTAAGATGCTGAGATACATGCCATGTTCACTTAAATCTGACTTAGTATAACCACAGAAAACCTGCATCCCCCACTTCATGTTCATCTAGTTCAAATCAGTTCCATTTCATTTGTCCCCCAAGTTGGCCTAATCAAACAAGGTAACAAGTGTTTTCTACTTTGTTTGTTGATGGTACAGAACAGCCCATAAGCACTTCTTTTCACCCTGACATCACCACACTTCTTCTTCCACAGTGATAAATACTAAGTTCTGTAGATGGAGACATTGCATATGTATGCTCATCAAGATGGTGGAGAAAGAAGAAGCTGAAGATCATCTCTGCTTTTGGACTTAAGACTTTGGTGGATATGTGGTCCTCATCACCCGCGCCCGCCTCCGCCTCGCCCACCGCAGCAATCCACAGCCGTTCTAGTACACCATCACGGCGGCCCATGGGTAGTCCCTGCCAACGCCAAGCTGGGCCTCGCCGAGCCGAGCTTCTTGCCCTGAGCTACGGTGCCAACGACAAACGCTGCGACGGCGGGGCCAGGCGGCCGTGTGTCAAGCGTCAATCACGGAGGACGATCAGATGATGGCGGAACAGGACTTAGTGAACAAAGGAAGGGTTTCTCTAGTGCGCTCTAATAACACAGAAGAGGAGTAACACAAGCAGATTGAAGGCGGAAGCTCCGGCGAGCACATTGGGCCACGACACCATAAGAATGGTGGTGATAATGATGGCCACAAACGCACTCGCCGAAGCTTCCTCCTACATGGCGTAGCGTTGCGTCCACTCCCGCGCGGTGGCGTCAAACTTGGCCCGGTCGGTCTTGTAGACGTGTGCCACGTCGCTGCGGAGCGGGTCGTCGGGGTTGGGCTGGGTCAGCAGCAGCAGGATGGAGAGCAGCATCTTCGACGCCGTCAGCGCGGGGCTCCAGTTGGTGCTCAACGTGTCCAGGCAGATGGAGCCGTTCGCATTCACATTGGGGTGATACACTGCATCATCATCATCATTAGCATGTCAGCATCAAGTAGCGAAAAAGAAGAAGAAGACTAAGAAAAGTAAAGCTTGGTGGTGATGATGGTGATGATGGTGAGGCAGGTACCTTTGGTGATGAAGCGGACCTTGGGTGGCTTGAAGGGATAGTCGGGCGGGAACTGGATGTCGAGAAAGAACACGCCGCCTTGGTAGGGCGAGTCGGCCGGGCCGAGGATCATGCCCGACCAGTGGAACATGTTGCTGTCAGACACCGGTCCGGCGCTGATACCCGGCGGCGGGTCCCTATGTACCTCCCGCAGCTCCATGTTGATTCTCTTCAGGGCCATGATGATGGCGAATGTTGCAGGTTGGTTGTCGATTGGTGATGTCGTCTTGAGCAGAGTGGATGGGAGAGTTGTAAGTGGTGTGTTTTTATAAGGGGGATAACAGAGGTTTCATTCACCATATTCCAACATTGTCTCGAGCGGACGTGGCGTGTGGCACTGCGCCGCGTGGCGAGTGGTCAAACAAGGTCAACAAAAAAGCAAAAAGAAAAACTGAGAGAAATGATTTTTCCTCAGTTCTGTAGCCCGGCCAATGAAAATTCGGAGCTCTTCTCTTTCTTTCGTTTGGGCAAAGGCGCAACCAAGCTTGCAGCCACCTTGAACCGCTTCGTTGCCCTTGGCTTGCAAAAACACCACTACCGGTACGTGCTTCCCTCGCCTCCTATTTTTTATCAATTCGCCCTCTACTCCTCTCTTCTCTTCTCTTTTGCTCCTCATCTACTCCCTTTTCTTACTTCACCTCACCTCTTCTCTTTCCTTCCCCTCTTCTTTTCCATCTTCTTCCTAGCTATCTTGTCTTTCTCCCTTTTTGTTTGTAGCATCATAATTGTATGTTAAATTAATTGTTGTGAACAGTCCTACCAACAGTGGCCACAGACAAACCACACACCACCCACAGCACAAGCAAGCTGCTACCACCTTCAAGACATCGCCATCGTCATCAGCATCGTCGTCATGTCGAGAGGCCGAGCGCGAGCGCAGACCGTGGAGCGACTCGAAATCGAACTCGAGCAGCTCATGGCCCACCTCCAGACCTCACCCACCCCTTCGCCCGCCGGCCCCTCTCACTCGGCCGACGACGCCGACGCCGACGCCGACGACGCGATCGACCACCTCGACCACCCTGACCACCTCGACCACCACCCGAGCGGCGGCGTTGGGGCCGAGCAGGACCTCGACGCCCTGCTAGCGCGGCTGGGCGAGGAGGAGCAGCAGATCCGGGACGACATCAAGCGCATGCGCGACGCCTACGCCCGCTCGCTCCGCCGCGGCTACGTCGCCACCAAGGGCGGCACCACCGCCATCACCGCCAAGCCCGCCGCCACCACATCACCCGCCACCTTAACCTCGCCGCAGCTCTCGCCCACATCGGCGAGTGGTGGCGATGAGTCGTCGGACGAGGCGCACGAGGCGCTGAAGGAGGCCGAGCGCAAGGTGACGGTGCTGCGGCGACGGGCCGAGGAGGTGCGCCGCAGCATTCGATCGCAGCAGGGCTCCCAGATCGGCGGCCGCGGCGGAGGTGGCTTCGGCGTCCACGGCCCCAGCGTGCGGCGCAAGCGCGACGCCGCCACAGTGATCGGCGAGCAGCGCGGCGATCAGACCCAGGCCCAGGCCCAGGCCCAGATCAAAGACGGCGATGGCGGTGGAGAGCTGAGGGAGCTGGAGCGGGAGCTGGAGCGAATGGAGGAGAAGGAGCGGGCCAGGCGGAGGCGCGAGGCGGAGGGCCGGGCGCGGGTGACGCTGGAGATGGCGCGGCTGCTGCTGCGCGACGAGGCGGCCAAGCGAGACGACGAGGAGCGGCAGAGGGAGGAGGTCGAGCGACGCGAGGCCGAGCGGGGCATGGCCGAGATGCGCGACCGAATCGAGCGGATGCGCATCATGGCCCAGGCCGTCAAGCCCCGCCACACGCCGCCGCCGACGACGATGACGATGACGTCACGGCCGGCCACTACTACGCACCACACGACGATGATGTCGTCGCCGCTCACGCCGCCGTCGCACCTGCCGCCGCTGTCGCCGGTGCCGGCTGCGGCCTTGATGATGGCCGCCCGGGGCCCGCACCTGCAGCCGCTCACGCCTGGGGCCTCGCCCACCGCCACGACCCAGCAGCCGCGCCAGTTCTACTACACCACCACACCGGTCGCGCCGCCCATGGGCAGTAGGCCGCCGGTGCCGCCTCTGCCAACGCCCAGCGCCGGGCCGGGCCTCGCCCCGCGCCCCAGCTTCTCGCCCCGCGCGACGGTGTCGACGACGAACGCGGCGACGGCGGGGCTTGGCGGTGGTCGAGCGTCGTCGACGACGGAGGACGACTCGGAGCTAAACTCGATGATGGCCGACATGCTGACGCACCTGAAGGCCACCAGCCCGCAGACCGACGCCAAGGACTTCTCGCCGCCGGTCGCGCGGGCGGGCAGCGGCTCGGGCGGTCCGCCCCCGGTGCCGCCCAAGAAGCTGATCAGCGCGTCGCCGGCTGGGGCCCAGGTTTCGGCGGACCTGAGGGCGTGCGGGCGCTGCGGAAAAGCCGTCGATGAGTACGGCGGCGGCGTGGTGCAGGCCATGGACCGCCGGTGGCACCCCGCCTGCTTCGTCTGCCACGCCTGCAGGCACTTCCCCCCCCCCCACCACCTTCACTGTCGTGGTCCCTCCCTTTGCTAACCCTTGCGTGTGCGGTGCGTGCGCGGGACAGTGGAGAGCTGATGGGCCAGCGCGGCGGCGGTGCGTTCTACCCACGAAACGGCCAACCCCACTGCACGGCATGCTACCGACGGCTGTGCGGCCAGTAGCCTTCTTCTTGTTGGTCGTTGTTCGTTGTTCGTTGTTGTTCGCTGTTGATGATGATGATGTTTGTTGTAATCGTTACTTGCTTCGTTCGTTCATTGTTGCTGCTCGGCGGCAAACAGATGGGACAGCACGCCGCTGGCGGTGCTCAGGCTGGTGCTGCCGATCAACACCTGATATTGGTCGTCGTCGCCCTCCTCCTTGCCTCCGACGCTGTCGGCGACCTGCTGGAGGGCCTCCTGGATCTCGGCGCAGGTGATGCCCCCGATCACGAAGATGACGATGGTCTTGTTGTCGCTGGGCCTCGGCTTGGCCTTGGTCTTGCCCCGCCCGAACCCGAATCGACCCAGCCTGTCGTGCGGCGTGTGCGGCCGGGCGTGTGCGGTGAGGGCGTGTGCAGTGAGAGCGTGTGGTGGAGAAATGGAGTGAGACATGAAGAGAAGAGAGTACCCGAGAGAGGAGGCCATGCCGAGCAGGTCGGAGAGGGCGACGGTGGAGGTGTGCTTCTCGAGGTCGTGCAGCTCGGCGTCGCCGTCGCGCGTCACGCTGTCTCGCGCCACCCGCGCCACCAGCGACGTGTAGGCCGCTCCGCCGGCTCCTCGCCCCATCACATTCCTGGCATGACACGACACGCACGGCACATGACACACGCCGACACGACACACACGCGACACACGGTGAGTTTCGTTGAGACAAGTTGGCGAGGGGGGGGGGTGGAGGCGGTGAGCGTACGCATAGTCGCGCAGCTTGAGTGACGATCGGACGTCGGCGGTGCCGCGGAGGCGGTCCATGCGATCCTCGATCACGTCCTTGAGGCTCAGCTGGAGCTGCCGCGCCAGCACCTCCCGCTCCCCCTCCCCCGCGTCGTCGGCGGCCGACCCCTCCTGGGCGGCGGCCCGGTAGTGCTGCCGCAGCATGTGGGCCACGTCAGCATCGCCCAACCAGTCCAGCGATTCCTGGAATGCAAGAGCAAACGGCATGCACGGAATGTCGGGAATGAATGAATGGTAAGTTGCAATGTAACGTATGCAGAAGGAATGCACGTGTGGCGCGGCGCACCTGCGGAAAGTCGATGAGGTTGGCGACGAGAGCCTTCTGGAAGGCCTTGTCGTCGTCGCGCGCGAAGCGCTGCCCCAGGAGGGAGTGGGCCATCACCGCCAGCCCGACCACGTCCGCCGCCGTGAACTTGCCTGCGTGTGCGTGTGCGTGTGCGTGTGCGTCGTGTGTGGCCACTGCCGTCAGTCTGAGTCGCGACTCAGCTCCGCAGGCCGCCTGGCTACTACGCACCGACGGAGAGGAGTTCGACGAGCTGCTGGAGGGAGCTCTTCTCGGATGGGTCCTTGACGGTGTGGATGATGAGCTTCTCCACCCCCATCAGCTCTTCCCATGCGGTGCTCTTATCCGACTGCTGCAGCGCCGAAATCACCCCCGCGGCATACTACACGACACACACACGACACACACGACACACACTCCAGAGGTGAATCGACAAGCATTGGAGACGAGCAACCCGCGTAGTGCTCGTACCTGCATTAGTCCGGCGTGGCGATAGAAAGCGCCGACATCGGTCTGAAACGGGCGCAGCAGCGCCAACAGCCGCGCCGGGGTGACCGCAGAGCTCTGGAAAATGATAAAAAGGTGGGAGATCAGCACGCAACGCTGTGAGCGGATGCTTGGTGGTGGCGTGTGTCGCGCGTGTCGTGTCGGTCGTGTCGTTGGTCGTGTCGTGTCGTGTCGTGTCGTGTACAGATGACTTGGACTGGAGCGGCAGGCTCTCCTGAGTGATGACGTTCATGAGCTTCTTGCGGATGGCGTTCAACGCGTCCTTTTGTGTTTTGGTGGCCAGCGTCTTGAATATCGAATTGCTGGCCTTGCTGTCCTCTCGCGGTATCAACGAACCGTACGGGAGGAAATCTGCGCCACACAACACCACCGCACACGCACGCACACACACACACACACACACACACCACACACGACGCGGGTAAGGAAGGGTGTAGAGATGTGTTGGCGCGAAATGGTGGCTAGAGAGGAGAAGGTACTGTCGTCCATGTGAACGGGGCTGTCGGACAGGAATGGCCGCAGGTCGATGGCGACATCGTTCGACGTGGGCGAGGGCGATCGCAGCACGCTGCGTATGCGATCCAACACGTTGGCCGTGTGCCGCATCGGCGCCACCAAATCAATGGTCTTCATAGTGCGTGTCGGGTGCGTGTCGTGTGCGTGTGTTAGCAAAATCAGCTACGTGCGGTGCTCGAGCCAGCTAGAGCGCGTGTGTGAGACCACGTACGCGGTCGATGAGAATGAGGGATACGGGAGTGGCCGAACGCGGAGACGCCGGCGTTGCGGCGTGTTGCGCCTGCTCGGCCAGCTTGTTCATTTCGCCCGCTGTGAAGGTGACCGCGCGCGCGCGAGGGTGTAAGCCACAGACCCGCGGACACGGCACTGCACTTACGTTGATGTTGTGGACTGGGTACCAGTGAACTTGGCCGCGTGGCCGATCGGGTATATGTCTTCCTTCAGTCCCCACTGTCGCATGGTTTGCGACAGCACGTTGGCCAATCGCTTCACCGCAAGCTGGAGAGAGAATAAAAGTTGATTGGTGAGCTCACTCACCAATGACGAGGTCGTCGCAGCTGGGTACCTGATAGTGCTTTGGTAGCTGCTCGAGCGTGGGCCTGCTCGCGTGGAGGGACGCACAAAAGGGGCCGACAGGTCAGAGAAGGAATGTCAAGCATGCCACGCGCGTTTGGACCACCAAGGCCGTGGGCGCGGACAAGTACCCGTGCGGGGACTCGGGAACGTGCTCGGGCAGCTGCACGGGCGGGAAGACGTCGTAGCAGGGCGGCAGGAAGAATGTGTGTGGCAGGAACGGGCTGTACAGGAGCGGGAACGGTATCACTACGGCCACCCTGTGTAGCAAGTAGCACAAGAAAAGTGAAAAGGCGTGCAAGAGCAAATCGTGTGGGTGTGTTGGAGGTGTCGTGTGTGCCGTATGAGTCGCATGTGTCGTGTGTGTGTGTGTGGCCTCGAGGGATCTGTGGTGATGAAGTGCCCATACGGAGAGATGAACTTGCTGGTCTGCTTCTTCCTCATCCAATCCTTCATCATTCGAATATAGGAGCTGGCCGCACGCGCACACGCGCAAATGACGAGGTGAGCATAAAAATAAATCGACGGGTCAGAGAGGGACCGTGTGTGTGTGTTCGTTTTGGCGTGCGTACTTGAAGAGGCCACCGCCGAGCTCGGGATAGTGCGAATGGGCCGACTCGGGCAGGCCCGAGTACACCACGCACTCGGTGAACGTGCCGCTCTCCAGCACTCGCTTCAAGCTGTCCCGGTACTCTGGCAGGTACGAGCCTGGTGACGGTGACGATGAGTGCTGTGTGCACAGAGCGGCAATAGGCAATGATCGATGTTCGTCATCGCGAAAGAGGGGCAGTACTTATGAAGATGAGTGCACGAGTAGAGGTGAAGCCGACTAGGGTGGCTGAGTGCGAATCTTCATCTTTATTGCTGGACGCGTGCGGCAGCAGATTAGCGATTGGCACCAGAGCACGTAGAGAGAAGGAGTGCACGCACCCATTCGAGGCGGGTGGGAGGAGGGTCACATGCTCGGCACCGAGCCCAAAGAAGAAATCGAGACCACCAAAGGTCCACTGCACGATCTCGGCCGCAGGGCCGTCCAGGTATACGATGGCGCCCTTGAACTCCTCCTGTATGTCAAGGAATGGCTTCTTGGCCTCCTTCCGCACGTTGACACCACGCCCCTGCTCGTCTCCCTGCTCCATCTCTACACCACAAGATTGTAAAAAAACAAGTAAAATAGTTGATTGCACGAAATGTGCACAATTCACAATTCAAAAGCTCGACCAATGGAGGAGCAGCTTTGAAATCGACTTGTCGCGGGGTTGAAGCCAACTCAGCTTCCAAGTTGTTTCTTCTTTCTCTTTGGCCGGCGGTGTGGATTGTGGACCCGAGGACAGCAGAGCGGAGTATCCATCTTCCAGTTCATTTTCATTTGTCCCCACTGCTCATCATGTGTACGTAGACCGGCGATGAACCCCCGAATCAATTTAAATCAGCCACTGGAACGATTGCGGCTCATTCAGAAATGAATGCACTCCATTTTTCCATTCTCCGCGCTAATCTGGGCATTTGTCGCTCTGCCATCTGCAGCGCACATTAAGAAGGAGAAGAAGAAGTCCAAGGAGACCCTCGGAGAGACCCAGGCCGGAGGCGATTTCTCCATTTCGCCCGCCGCTAAAGGTGCCGTCCTTGATACCTCCAAATGGCCACTCCTCTTGAAGGTGCGCCTATATACACAACTCCCTCACTCCCCCACACTTCACTCAGCATCTCCGCGGATCATTTGCGTGCTCCGCAAACTTCATTTGATCCATTTTTTCTTACATTTTTCGGACATTGCAACTGGCAAATTTGACGACCACAGAACTACGACAAGCTCCTTGTCCGCACCGGACACTACACCCCCATCCCCACCGGTCACTCGCCGCTTAAGCGCCCGCTCGATGACTACGTCCGTTATGGTGTGATCAACCTCGACAAGCCCTCCAACCCCTCCTCGCACGAGGTTGTGGCCTGGATCAAGAGGATCCTCCGCGTCGAGAAGACCGGTCACAGCGGCACCCTTGACCCCAAGGTCACCGGTAAGCTTCTACCTACTTTTTCTCTCCTGCATTTTTCTACTCGAGATTTAATCTCCTAACAATCTTTTGGTTGGTTTGTAGGTTGCTTGCTTGTGTGCATCCAGAGGGCTACTCGCCTGGTCAAGTCCCAGCAGGGTGCCGGTAAGGAGTACGTCGCCGTCGTCCGCCTGCACAGCGCCATCGACGAGGAGGCCAAGCTGGCCAAGGCCATCGAAACTTTGACCGGTGCGCTGTTCCAGCGTCCCCCGCTGATCGCCGCCGTGAAGAGGAGGCTGCGCGTGCGTACCATCTACCAGAGCAAGCTCGTCGAGTTCGACAAGGAGAGGAACCTCGGTATCTTCTGGGTCGACTGCGAGGCCGGAACCTACATCCGTACCCTCTGCGTCCACTTGGGTCTTCTCCTCGGCGTCGGCGGTCACATGCAGGAGCTCAGGCGCGTCAGGTCCGGTCTTCTGACTGAGAACGTACGTTTCGTTGCCTGCATGATGTGCCCTTGACTGCGCCCAGAGATCTCCGTGCGAAGTTGGCTCACCACATTCTCTCCAGGCCAAGGACTGCTTGGTGACTTGCCATGACATCTTGGATGCCCAGTACGTCTACGACACCACCAAGGACGAGTCCTACCTTCGTCGCATCATCCAGCCCCTCGAGGTGCTCCTTACCAAGCACAAGCGCGTGGTCGTCAAGGACTCTGCCGTCAACGCCATCTGCTACGGTACTTTCACTTCGCTCAACCACGATGTGAATGGATCGCTTTGTTTGGGTTGCTGACGTCATCATCGATGATGTTTTCTTTGTAGGTGCCAAGTTCATGATCCCTGGTCTGCTCCGCTATGAGGAGGGCATTGAGGTCGGCGAGGAGATCGTGATGATGACCACCAAGGGTGAGGCCATCGCGCTCGGCATTGCGCAGATGTCCACCGCCGACATGGCCTCGTGCGACCACGGCGTCGTCGCCAAGATCAAGAGGGTGATCCTCGAGAGGGACACCTACCCCCGCAGGTGGGGCAAGGGACCCAGGGTACGTCTCCTTTCTCTTCTGTTCTTTCCATTCCTCTCTTCTTACCACCATCATCGTCTCTTCTTTAACAGGCTCAGCTGAAGAAGCAGCTGATCAAGGACGGCAAGCTCGACAAGTTCGGCCGCCCCAACGACAACACGCCCAGCGAGTGGAAGAACACCTACGTTGACTACAACGTGCCCAAGGGTGAGGCCCTGCCCGCGCCGGTCAAGTCGACGCCCACCACCCCGATGAAGATCGACGTCACCATCAAGGAGGAGCCCAAGGCCGACAAGGAGGAGAAGAAGGAGAGCAAGAAGAGGAAGAAGGAGGAGTCGTCGGACGATTCCGACTCGGACTCGGATTCCGATTCCTCTTCGTCCGAGGAGGAAAAGAAGAAGAAGAAGAAGAAGGCCAAGAAGGCCAAGAAGGACGAGACGCCCTCGAAGAAGGACAAGAAGAAGAAGAAGAAGTCCGCCTAAGAAGTGGTGTGTTTGTGGCTTGACTTGCGCTGCCGAAAATAAATATTCAAAAATAAAAATACTAGAAATATCAATTTCTGCGGACAGTGAAGACAAAAAGCAAGATCAGGCAACAACAGCACATCTGCGCGTGCCTAAAACAACCATCATGGATGAGGAGGGCTTTGACATTTATGGGGATGATTTGACCGGGGGTGCTGATTCGAAAGCAGCTGTACGTACCCAGCGCTCTCCAATTGCCACCCCCTCCGCAATCAATCAATTGGAAATTCATCCTGATGATTGTTTGAATGTACTCCAGGACAACGAGGATGACCTTTTGTACGGCGATCTGAGCGACGCGGGTGCCGCCGCGAGTGGCAAGGAAACGCAGACTGAGGCACAAGATCAAGACAAAGGCGAAGGAGCGGGCGAAGAAGATCTCGAGCTCAACCTCTACGAAGTCGGTGACAAGGAAGACGAAGACGACAGCAGGAGCAGCAGCGGCAGGCGCGGACTCGAGCGCGAACGGTATCCCGCTGGCGGCGATAGGCCACAGCAGAACAAGGTGCGGTGCCCACTCGTGCCAGAAGGAAAGGATGTAAGAAGAGAGGCGATGTGTTGTCTTCTCCGGTGTGTGCTCGCACCACCGAGCTGTGGTGGCGGCGGCGGCCGAGGTGGGTTGGTGGTGGGTGTACGCCCTGCCGGCTGCCGGCTGTTGTGCTTCTTCTCTTCTCCTTCTTCTACTCTCTCGCGCATCCTAGCGATGTACATGCTCGGGCTGAGCAGCGATGCTGATGTTGATGATAAATCCATCCGTCCTGCACTTCTCTCTCTCGCTCGCTCGTTCGCTCGTGTGCCCCCACGTCGTGGGGAAAGAGAGGCCTTCTGCGCCTCCGCGCGGACAGCTCTTTAGCACTGCGAGGGGAATAGACGAAGGAGGGGCTCGCGCTTGAGAAGCGGCACATGGGCGGAGAGCTCGTGCTTATGTGGCGGCGGTGCGACTAACCATCTCTTCTCTGGCGTGTCGTGTGCGCGTGCGTATGTGTTTTGGGAACGAGCGAGCAGGAAGGCGGACCGCCCTACTCTGTTGGGCCGCAGCATGGGTACGCGGGAGCCCGAGCGCCTCCCGGCCAGTACGGTCAGCGACCACCGCAGCAGTACCCCGGCAGCGGCGCCGGCGGTGCCCCGCAGCCCCGTACGTCGCTCCTTCACAACTGCTCTTTCGGTTCGCAGGCAATGCGAGGGAAAAACTAACAGACGCGCTCTTGCGTTCATGCTACGCAGAGACGGCCACCGGACCGCAGGATGTGCCCGCTCTGTACATCGGCAACTTGACCTGGGTTCGTTGGCCGAGCCTATTGCTTCGCCCTAAGCTTTTCGGTCGCTGCGACTAACACCACACACGACACACGACTCACAGTGGACGACCGATCAAGATCTGGAGGACGTTTGTTCGCAGTTTGGCAAGGTAAAGCAGGTCAAGTTCTTCGAGAACAAGCAGAACGGGCGCTCGAAGGGCTACGCGCTGGTGGAGTACTATGACGCCGAGGCCTCTCGGCAGGCCAAGGAGAAGCTCCAGGGCTAGTACGTGTCTCCTTCCCTCCCCGCTCCCACCTCCCACCGTGCCTTGGTGCTTGGCGCAAGCATGCTCACTTCCACGACACACGACACACGACACGACGCACTACAGCACGATTCACGACAAGCAGGTGATGGTCAACTTCGTCTCCCCTCAGACGCTGGCCGAGCTCAACAACCCCGGGAAGAAAGGTACAGCGCAGGAGCACGCCCAAACTATAGCGGTGAATAGAGAGGGGATCGCGACTCGAAACTCACTCACGGAATCCGTATGCGCCACAGGCGGGCCGTCACTTCCGCCCATGATGGGCGGCGGCGGTCGACCGCCCATGCAACGGTCATCGGGGCCCAACGCGCCCCCGTCCTCGCAGCCGCGAGGCCCGCCCATGGGCGGACGCGGTACGTACAGCCGCGCGAATGGTGCGTGGAAGACGTTGTGTCTCACGCTCCTCGTTGTTGGTGTTTGGTGTTTGATGTCATGCGGCAGGCTACCCACCGGGTCCGGGCGGGCGTGGGTTCATGCCGGGACCGTACGGACCCGACGGCCCGATGCCCCCGGGCATGCCCGGCGCCGTGCCCTTCGTGCGCTTCCCCGGCGGAATGGTGCCCGGTATCGGCCGGGGCGGCGCGGGCGGCCGCGGGATCATGGGCCACTCGCCCTACGGACCCGACTTCTTCCCCATGAGTACGTTGACCCCCCCCCCCGGTGCGTGCGTTAAGGCTAACATGGTGTGATTTGGTCACTTGGGCGCGAACAGTGCCGGTTCCGGGTGCGCACCTGAATCCGGCCTTCTTCAAGGACCACCCGGACGACATGTACCGCGGCGGCGGCGGCCGGGACGATAGGGACTACCACGACCGAGACCGCGATAGGGACAGGGACCGTGATCGCGGCGATCGCGACCGCGACCGAGAGCGCGAGAGGCCCGCCGCGGGGGAGAGCAGCAGGAGCTCCTCGGACAGCAGCAGCAGCAGCAGGCCCGCCGACCGCGAGAGGGACGTCAGGGATCGAGACCGCGAGCGTGAGCGAGAGCCCGAGCGGGACAGGGACCGCGAACGTGAGAGGGAGCGAGACCGCGATCGAGAGAGGGAGCGCGAGCGGGAGAGGGAGCGAGGCCGGAGCTCGTCAAGCAGCAGCCGCAGCAGCCGACGGAGCAGCGAAAGAGGAGGCGACGACCGGGGCGTCAAGAGGGAGCGAGAGGAGTCTCGTGCCAGCGAGTCCTCCTCTTCCTCTTCTCGTTCTACGCGCGACAAGGACGACGACAGGAAGCGGCGCCGAGACGACTCCTCTGAAAGCTCGGGACGGCACGAGAGGAGGTGAGACCTGAGTGCCAGCCAGACCACGCGTCTTCTACATCAAGCCTACCGACGATGCGGTTGCAAGCCAAATACAAAAATAGAATTCTTTTTATTGCGGACAGATACGTGGGCCAATCAGGGAATGGCTTCTTGGCGGCAAACGGACAAAACTTTTCTTTGTTTTTTCGTGACCACCCCGCTTCGGCCTCCAGACGCCAGCTCCATTCGCTCGCCTGGACGGAAGAAGAAGAGATGAGCGGCTCCAATTGTGTGGTGTACGTCGGTCGTCTGTCCTCCCGAACGAGGGAGCGCGATCTTGAAGATGCTTTTAGCAAGTACGGTCGCATCATCCGTCTGGACATGAAGGCCGGCTACGCTTTCATCGAATACAACGGTATGGCGTTAACGATTCTACGCAGCCGATCGTCAGAACGCTAATGGACTCTTAAAAATTAAAATTCGATGGCACATCCACAGATTCTCGCGATGCCGATGATGCTGTTCGCGGAATGGACGGCAACGATCTCGATGGTGCCCGCATTTCCGTCGAACCCTCGCATCGCGGTGAGGGTCGCTGCTTCTCCTGCGGCAAGGAAGGCCACTGGGCTAGGGACTGTCGTGAGGGTCCTCGCGGTGGTAGCAGGATGGACCCCAGGGACAGGCGCGGCGCGGGTCCTGCCCGCGCCTGCTACAGCTGCGGCGAGGTCGGCCACTTCGCCCGCGAATGCCGGGGCCGCGGTGGCGATCGCTACCACCCCTACAGCAGGAGCAGCAGCCGTCGTGGAAGGAGCCGCAGCAGGAGCCGTTCTCGTTCGCGCTCCCGATCTCGCTCGCGTTCGCCCCGATCGAGGGACAGGTCTCGCTCCAGGGACAGGCGCAGGGACAGCCGTTCCCCTTCTCGCTCCAGGTACCCCACGCCTAAGATCCCTCCCGATTAGATTGTATGTTCCAATTCTATTTCGTGCGGCTCTGAACCACCACCGCGTACGGCCAGGTCGCCCAGGCGTTCGAGGTCTAGGGACAGGCGCAGCAGGGACCGTTCCGCCAGCCGTGGCAAGAGCCCTTCGCCCAGGAGGGACAGGAGCCGTACTCCCGCCAAGGAGGACAATGGCAAGGCCGCTTCTCCGCGACCTGACAACGGGTACCTGCATGCGCCCATCAACTCGTCACGACCAGACTTTGTACTGATCAAAGTTGTTGTTTGTTCTTCTTTGCCAGACCTTCTTCCCCCAAGGCGGAGACCAGGCGTAGCCCTTCGCCTTCGGCCGAGTAAGGGGATAGCCTCCGAGGCTTGATCCCGCGTGGCATCACGCTACATAACACGCAGACACACAAACACAAACACTATAACAGATTCGTCCGAGGCCGTCATACCCTTGCGAGAATGGCAGGAAGCACTGAAGGGTCGGTATCGTGGGCAATAAACAAGCGATGATCGTTAGGCACGCGGGGATGGCTGGGCTTTCGGCGAGGCGGCTGCGGCGGCGTGGAGCGGAGCGAGAGAAGCAAGAAGAAGAGCTCTTGGCGTGGTGAGCTCGGGGCAGCTGCGGCAAATCATCCGTGCCACCCTCTCATCAGCATGCCTGCTGCTCTCTCCTCCCTCGCATTTTCGCTTGCTCGCCTAGACTCACTCCTTCCCCCATGCACGAGAGGAGAGGGCTCAGCCGAGGAGAAGCCTCATGACCGCATCAATCAGGGCCGCTGCGTTGATGGACTGGATCTGGAGTGCGAGGAGGCAGAGCACCTCGTCATCGTGATGCAGTGTCCGGGAGAGTGCGACGGCGTGGCGAAGAGAGGCCCAAGTGCAGGTCTCTTCACGCTGGCACGCCACACCACCCAAAGAGGAACGCGAGGGTGAATGGACCTGCCCTTGGGCCGCGTGCCCCTTCTTCTTCTTCTTCACAGCGACCCGAGGACAGCAACGGCGTTGCCAGCGCCCTCTCGCCTTGAGTACGGTGCCCCTTCGGCGACCAACCAGACGGCGAAGATGCAGAAAAGGTGCAAAATCGAGGCACGCGGTTAATTAGTGCGGGCATGTGCTGCCAATCGGAACGCTGGGAATGTGATCGGAGTTCGGAAAATTCCCTGCGTCACCCCGGTTGCGAGTTTTCATTACAGGCGTGCGACCAACGTATAAAAAGCGCGCCTGGCCGTGCTCTGGCCTTCTTCTTGTCTCTTGCTGCTTCGTCCCGCCGGTTTCCGCTCTTCGTGTGTCCATCCTCAGCTCTTCGGCTCTTCCTCACTCTCCGACCAATCTAATCGAATCGACTATACAAAACAAAATCAATATGTCTTCGCCATTGACTGAAGATCTGTGCTTTTCGCCCGACGATTACGATGACAACCCGGATCAAGAGGATGAGGATGGAGGACCCAACCACAAGAAGCGCAAGCAAGTCAAGCGTGCCTGCTTCAGCTGCCGCAAGGCCCATGCCCGTACGTGCTTGCGCCGGCCCATTCACCCAAAACTTTTCCATTTTTCACATCACTCAAGTCGAAATTTCTGGGATTATTAGCCATTCGCGGTTGTCCTGAAAATGGCGTACTCACCTTGCCATCTTTGTTCACAGGATGTGACGAAGAGCGCCCCTGCCGTCGATGCATCCGCACAGGCTGCGAGTCCACATGCGTCGATGTGCCGCGCAAGAAGCGTGTTCTCAAGAAGCCCGCCAAGATGGAGACTGTCGGCCTCAAGCGCGGCCGGAGGAGGCGACTCGACGAGAGCGGGGAGGGCTGCGAGAGCGGCGGCGAGAGCGATTCCAAGAACTTCTACTTCGACGTCGCCGAAGATGAGGTGCTCGAGGGCGGCAGCGTAGCGGGCAAGACCACCCCGTTGTCCGCCAGCAGTTCATCATCTTCGACCTCCACCTCCTCGACCTCCAGCAGCTCGTTGACCACGGTCAAGAAGTTCGACTTCACCTCCATCGCCATCAACACCACCGAGGACCTCAAGCTCTCGTGGAAGGACTCGCTGCTCGACTCGATGACCTTTGCCCACACCGACGACGCCGAGGCCAAGGAGTCCGCCGCAGGCGACAAGGAAGAAGAGGCCGACTTCTGCTTCGACCTGGGCAAGTCGAGCGACGACGAGCGGTGCCTCGAGGAGATACCACAGGAGATGGTCAGAGAACTGACCGAGCTGCGCTCCTACAACTCTACGCTCCAGGACATGATCAAGGACGTCCAGCAGTTCAACTCCTACCAGAGGAAGAAGCGTCGCCAGTGGGAGCTCAGCAAGATCAACAACGGCACCAGCGCCTCCACCACCCCCGGTTCGGGTGCGCTCGCCGCCACCGCCGCCCCCAGCGACGCCCTGCCCCAGTGGCTCGTGAGCGACTTCTCCAGCCTCTCCAACAAGCTCGTCGACCTTTCGTCCGACCCGACTCACGCCTCTTCCACTTCATCATCGTCGTCGATCTCCTCCTCGGCCGGCTCGGCCGGTGGCGCCGCTCACCACGGCCACGGCGGCCGCTCTGCCGGCGACGAGGGCGAGATGGACTACCTCGGCGCCTGGCAGCAGTCGATGGCCAACCACGGCGCCCCGCTCCAGCTGCCGACGCAGCTCGCGCTCCTCGCGGGCCACCACTCGATGCTGCAGCTCCCGGGTCAGCTGACGACCCAGCAGCAGGCCCAGCCTCAGCAGCAGGTCCAGCAGCCCCTCGCGGCCAACAACGCGGCGGCCAACGCGCCCCAGAGCGGGCCTGCTCCCTTCACCACGTCGCTGCCCTTCACCGAAGTCTGAACGACGTTGATGGAGGAGACATAGGCACTACAACTCTACAAGACCACTTTCGACGACTGCTGCGAATCCAGCGAACAGGGCGCACACAACGTAGGGGGGGACGTGGGGAGACGGAGCACGCAAACATACGACCAGTACCAAGGCACACGACCAGTACTTTATGTAAACGTTTGAAGAGAGCAAGTACAACCCTGTACGCCCCAAAAAGTACACACCTTGGCACTTTCGTCCGCGTCTCTTCTTCGTCTTGTGGCCGCAATTCATGGAGAGGAAGGTGGCGCATGGTGCACCAGGTAGCGCCCGGCCCTCGAAATTCTGGCGATTGGGTGAGAGCTGTACCATGTCAACCAATGCCTGGAGGGTGTTGTAGGGCCTCCAGTTCCACTTGTGGGCCGACCAATGGCCTGTGTTCTTGGCAACTATAAGAAGGTCACCCACACCCACCCCATCCTCCACCACCGCACCCAACCAACAACCAACCTACTACCAACTATCTGAAGATGAACCGCATCCGTGGCGAGGGCAGGAGGGAGTACGGCGACATCGACCGCGAGGAGTGGAACATGAGGAGGAGGAGCCGCGGCGAGGAGGACATGGGGCTCGAGGAGAAGCTGCACGTGGTGTGCGTGGACGACCTGAAGGAGTCGAGGCGCGCCCTGCGCTTCGCCCTCAAGAACGTGCCGCGCAACCACCGCCTCCTGCTGGTCCACGGCAAGTACGAGGGGCGCATCGGAGGCGAACGCGCCATGCCCGAGGAGATCCGCTCCCGCTTCCTGCGCATGTGTAAGGAAGAAGGCGTACGAGAAGCTCCACCACCACCACCACCATCGCCACTTTGACCTCCTTTTCTAACACCTCTTCACCTTTCTCCCCCTTACCAACAGATGAAGTGCGAGTTCAAGATCTTCGACTACGGTTCCAACCGCGAGTTCGGCGACAAGGTGTGCAGGCTGGCCGAGAGGAACAACGCCAAGGTACCCCGCCCCTTCATGAACCCCGTGTCCGTCTACTTGTAGCTGGAGCTGGATTATAATACTCACCCGGCCGGGGGGGGGGTGGTGTAGAGCGTGATCATCGGCAAGAGGGAGGACGTGTCGGACACCAGGCGCGCCATCATCGGCTCGTCGTCGCAGAGCGTGCTCTCGTCGTGCGGCATGCCGGTGACCATCGTCCAGTCCGAGGGCCGCGAGAGCTCGTGGATGTAAGCCGCCGCCGCCGCCGCCATGGCCGCCGCCTTGCCTCCTCCTCGGCACCAAGCACACCCAAGCAGACCCTGGTGTCCCCCATCCCCTCTTGGTTCTCTACCTCAACAATGAGCATCTTTCCAAAACCACACAACACAACACTCTGGTCGAACTGAACGACTGGAAAGAAGTTAGTGATTGCGAAGTTGTATTGCCTGCAACACCTGCATAGCAACTAACCTACCTAACTTATGGCCTTCGACCGAAGCCGACCCTCTCGGCGCTGTGTGAAATTCCACACAAAAAAGGGAAAAGAGAGGAGCCAATGGCGATGTTCGAATTTCGCGGCGATTGGTCGACGAATCGCTGGTTTCTGAGGACATAAAACGCAACGACGCAACAAACACCCACAACAAACCAAACAACCACAACAAGGCCGCACACAACAAACCTACAAACATGTCGAGTGAAGCTCCCACTGGCACAGCTGATATTCAGCTCTACTCCCTTGCCACCCCCAATGGACAAAAAATCAGTAAGCCACCCCCCCCCCTACAAACCCCTGTAGACTCGTTCAGGCCGTGACCGCCATTATGTGACCCAGGCATTGCGCTGGAGGAGATGGGTCTGCCCTATGATGCCCACACCATAGACATCCGCAAGAACGTGCAATTCGAACCCTGGTACCCCCCCAACCACCAAACCACTACACCAGGTAACAATGGCTCACGATGGCACCATGTTCGTTCCATATAGGTTCGTGGCGATCAACCCCAACTCCAAGATTCCGGCCATCGTGGACAGGACCGGCGGCACCGGCGGCAAGCCGCTGCCCGTGTTCGAGTCAGGCGCCATTCTGCTGTACCTGGCCAACAAGAGCGGCAAGTTCCTCCCGGCCGACCCGACCAAGCACGCCGAGACGCTCGAGTGGCTCTTCTGGCAGGTGGGCGGCTTCGGCCCCATGCTCGTACGTAACGCTCAGCGCTCATCGCACACTTCACAACGCTCTCTGCCGAACAGGCTTCATTGACTGAACTGTTGTGTGTGTTGTGCGTTCCATCACAGGGCCAAATGGGCCACTTCCACAAGTACGCCAAGGAGGACGTGCCCTACGCCAAGGAGCGCTACTTCAAGGAGTCGCAGCGCCTGTTCGGGGTGCTGGAGAAGCGGCTCGAGGGCCGACAGTTCGTCGTCGGCGACGACTACACCATCGCCGACATGGCCATCTACCCGTGGGCGTTGGGCGTGGATCGGTTCTACAACCTGAAGAAGGAGCTGGGCGACTTCCCCAACATCGATCGGTGGATCGCCGCCATCAGCGAACGTCCCGCTGTCCAGAAGGGCATGGGCGTGTGCCCCTTTGCCTGAGGCCGCGCGTGTTCTTTTCTGAGGCGCAGCAGCTGGGACAAGAAATAAAATCACAGAAAAGATCAAATCAGAAGATGAAAGAGGGGTTGGCTCTGTTGTGCGTGGAGGCGTTGATTGCGCGCTTTGCCGACGTGCCACTCGTGGACACAGTTGCAAGGTGCGCCCAGCAAAAACGGAATGATAAATAATAATTTATATTTATAATTAAAAAAATAAGATAATAATCATTTGTGGGGGGGTTAGGCTGGCAAGAAAGAGGAAGCGCTGGGGCCGACGGCTGACGACCGACGTTGCCGAGCACATTGCCAGGGTGGTCCAGCACCCTAACCGCGGGCTGCTCGACGCCCCGCGCCTGGGCCTCCTCTGCATTCTGCCCTCCTTTACTTCGCTCCGCTTCAGGTTTGACCGTATCTCCCCCATCGTAGTTACCTGGTGCGCCTAAGCCTTTTTCTTATTTGATCACAGCCCAGCGCTCTCGCGGAGTGACTTGGTCCTGACGGCGCCCCTGTGGCCCTGTGGCCTCCGCGTCGTCAACGCAGCCGGCGTCGAGTACCTACGCTGCCCGTTGATTGGTGCTGGGGTTGGTGGTGTTGGCTCTCACACACATCGGCCCGTGGTAGATGGATCGACGAGTTGCTGTCGGGTCTGGCCAAGAGCCCCGCTGCGGCCACGATCGAGAAGCTCGACCTGTCGCGCTGTCCCATCACCGACCAGTCGCTCCTTCTGCTCAGTGCGTTCCCTGCCCTCAGGTATCGTTGCCACCTACTCCGTGGTCCCCGAGACGTAGGGATGTATGCCACGCTACTTACGATTCCTCCCGAGTGGACACGCTCGCAGGCAGCTGGACCTGACCGACTGTTGTATGCTGTCGGCCAGAGGAATGCGCAATCTGGTCAGCTCGTGTTCTTTCCTTGAGGTGCGCCCAAGGACCGTGTGTGTGTGTCGTGTTTGTCGTGTGCGTGTCATATGTGTCGTGTTGATGATGTTGAATATCACAGAGTCTCGACGCCCCCCACACCCCCTTCCTGGATTACCTGCTGCCGGGCACATCCGGTACTCCGGGTGAGCTGCCTCTACCGCGTCTCACATCGCTCGGCGTCGACAGATGCGAGTCTTGGAACTCAGTCGAGCGGTTCATCAGGTGACACTGTCTTGTCGCCCTCGTCATCCGGCAATCGCCTCATTCTTCGAATGCCCCAACACCAGTGCACTAACCGCAGGCTCGTTTCCAGGGAGCGCGAGGACCTGGTCCGGTTCACCCGCCTCAGGCTGCCGGCCAACTACGGGTCTAGCGCAAGCAAGCTGCGGCTCGGTCTGCGGCTGATGACCCAGATCGCGCCGCGCCTCCACTCGTTCCCGCTCGACCTCTACCCGTGCCTCAGCGACCAAGATGGCGACCAGCTCGAGTCCAAGGCCCTCGCCCTGCTCAAGGACCTCGTCGTCTTGTCGACAACAACACCAACAGCAACCGACCCAGCCACGGGCTTTGACTTCTCGCATTTGACCGGCTTCAGCGTGAGCCCGGCCGCAGGCACCACCGAAGAGATCCGCTTCCTGCTGGGCCGCATGCTGCGCTTGACCGAGCTCGACTACGTGGCTGGCACCCACCGACCCGACGAGCCTCGGCTGACAGCGCCCAGGCTCGCCGATGACCTGCAGGGCCTGTCGGCCGCGCGCCTTCGCCAGCTACGCCTACACGCGGTCGACCTGCCGGCCGAGCCCGTATGGTTGATGCGTGGCTCGACCCTGCGGGAGCTGGCCCTGACCGAGTGCCTACTGCCCGCCGTTGCATTGCAACAGCTGCCCCAGCTGCGCATCAAGATCCTCGCGCTCCACCGCGTCCACATCACTACCACCACCGCCGTCGCCACCAACGACGAACCGGCGCAAGCACTGGAAAAGGCGATCCAGGCGACCACCTCGCTTCGTACGCTCGAGCTGGTGATGGTGAAGCTGTCGTCCGCCGCCGGCCGGGAGACGCGAGCACCGGTCACGATCCGCCACGATCGGCTGACGACGCTCTGGCTGCGACTCAACCCGCACGACACGGACTCGCTCGAGCTGGCCGGCCTGCGGTGCCGTCGGCTGGTCGAACTGGTCGTGCTCCAGCAGCCCTGGGGCAGGCTCGGTGTGGACGCCCTGGTGCGCGGCACGCCGCTGCTCCAGCGCGCCCGGCTGCCCGATGCAGTCCTCTCGACGTCCGATCTGGTTGCCATGCGGCGCGGCTGGCCCCACTTATCGACAATCAGCGCGGCCCAGTGGGAGGCCGACGACCAGCTGCTCTCTACGGCCGAACTGCGCGCGTGCTTCGCATTCTCGCGGCTGGAGAGCCTGAGCCTGGGCCCGAGCCTGGGGGTCACCGACGCCATGCTGCAGGCCATCGTCGGGTGGTCGCCCCACCTGCGCGAGCTGGTGATGGACGGCCTCGTCGCCGTCACCACGCTCGAGGGGCTCAAGAGCACCAGCCTGCGCTCGCTCGACCTCGCCGGCTTCACGGGCCTCAAGGGCCGAGCCACTCTCAAGGGTACCCGGGTGTCGTGTCGTGTTGTGTCGTGTCGCGTACATCAACGGACTGATGGGAGGTGAGTGGCCCAGGTTTGCCCAAGCTTGAGCACCTGGCGCTCTCCTACCACAACCTGAGCGAGGTGGTGCTGCAGTACATGCAGGAGCTGGCCACGGTCAGGTTCGATTGTTCGGCCAACCTCACTACACTGGTGGTCGAGCACAACCCGCGGCTGCGCGAGCTGGTGATCATCTGCACCGAGCAGCCGCCGGCCGCGCTGCGGCGGCTTAGCGTCGACGCGCCGCGGCTCACGTCGCTCTCGCTGGAGGGGTTCCACCTGGACTGCCGCAGCCATGTGGACCACCTGCGCCTGGCTTCGCTGCAGCAGCTCTTCCTCTACGGGCGGACCCAGTGGGGGGAGACCGACTCCGACGCCCTGGTGACGCTCATCAAGCACTTTTCCTCGCTGTGGATGCTCAAGGTAAAAAGCCCACACGACACGACACGGCACACGGCACACGGCACACCGCACACCGCACACAAAACACACGCGACACAGTCAAACTCACTCTGATTGCACGTAGGTGGCTAACAGGGTCAACGATAGCCGAGACCTGGCTCAGAGGATTCTTGCCCACAGGCCCGACCTGACCATCTACTTCGGCGACGAGCTGGTGTCACCCTCAGCACAGGGCTAGAGCCTCGCTGGCTGCTCAATTCCTGTGAATTTATATCCCGAAGCTGTCGCGCGCGTGTGGTGTCAATGTGGCTAGGAGAGGGAGCACTGCTGCTTGGGCTTGTTACAGTCCTTCGAGCCCTTGTCGTGAGAGCTGTTCGCCTTGCGGATCTCGCACACCAGCTCGAAGAACGACTCGTCGACGTTGATGCACGAGGTGGCTGCCATCACGAGATTACTTACCACCTTGTCACCAAACCTCCTGGCCGGCGGTGTCGAGGATTTCAAGCTGGCAGGCCTCCTCATCGTTCTCGACCTGCTGGTACTTACTGCCTCTGATCGGTGGCGTACACATAGGTAGCGGCTCACAGGGTAGACGAAAGCCAAGACGCTCAGGGATTCTGTCCAGGCCCGACCTTACAAGCACCACCGCACGTGAACTTAGTCGACAAGAGGAAGAATTGAAATGGTGTTGGCTCGTCGAACGTGACGCACTGTCTGCCACCCGCTTCGAGCACACACCGCCCAAACTTCGCCCGCCGGCGGCCGCTGCGCAGCCGAATTCCACGACTCGTGATTGGCCCTGGCACCCTTCTCCATGCTGTCATTGGTGCACTGTCTGCTTCCAGTCATGCCCCACCGACCAATCACCTTCCATCCAACAAACTATAAAAATCCAACCCGTTGCCGCAACACATCACTACTCCACACAAACCACATCACAACATCATCATCAACAACATCACCAACATCAACTTCAATCACCATCAACCATGAGCAGGTACGAGGAGAAGGAGTACGGCTGGAGGAACCGAGAGACCGACAGGGCCGAGGGGAGGACCAGGGGCAGGCTGGGCAAGTACGAGCGCGAGGAGTATGAAGGCGGCGGTGGCGGCGGCGAGGAGAACGTGCACGTGGTGTGCGTGGACGACCTGAAGGAGTCGAGGCGCGCCCTGCGCTTCGCCCTCAGGAACGTGCCGCGCAACCACCGCCTGCTGCTGGTCCACGGCAACTACGAGTCTCGCATCGCCGACACGCTGACCGAACGTCCCCCCATCGAGGAGATCCGCTCCAACTTCCTGCGCCTGTGCAAGAACGAAGGCGTACGCAACCACCACACAACACGACACACAACACACAGCACGACACTCACAAGACACGCGTGGCATTTCCTGCATTCCTTGATTTCAACAGCGGACCTGCGAGTTCAAGAGCTTCGACTACCGCTCGAACCGCGACTTTGGCGACAAGGTGTGCTCGCTGGCCAAGAGGCAGGGCGCCAAGGTATCCCTACCATCTACGACCACCATCGACTCATTGCCCGATGATCGTTTGCTGATAAGGTGGTTTTTTTGTGTAGAGCGTCATCATTGGCAAGAGGGACGACGTGTCGGACACCAGGCGTGCGATCGTCGGCTCGTCATCGCAGAGCGTGCTCTCGTCGTGCGGCCTGCCGGTGACCGTGGTGCAGTCCGAGGCCCACTCCTCCTGGCTGTAAGGACCACTCTGTGTCACTTTGTTGTTCTTCCGCAACAGGAAGCCACTTGTTTGGCCACCACACCACCCTGATTGCTGGTCCCATCTCTCCCCATCGGCAGGGCGAGGCGCATGGACCTGCGCGAGGCCGCCACCGTCCTGTCCATGCCTCCGTAGTAGACCACCTGTTGTTCCCAGTTTGTTTCAGGAATCAGAAAACTCAGACTTAGGAACTAAAAAATTTACGGAATGCGACCAACTTTGAGCTGTCATTGTATGAATTCCACAAGTCTCCACTTTTGTTCACCAAACCGGCCGGGCACCAGCAACATGAAGAGGGGGGGGGGCTAGCAGAGACAACGAAAGAGCGGAGGAGGTGTGAGAAGGCCACATGCCCTTACTGACGGGCGAGCCAGTCGCGGGAGCTGGGGCCGAGACCACTAGCACCGTCTTGGGTGGTGTAGTGGTTTCGTTCTCGGGCGCGTTGGAGGCTTCGGCAGGTCGACGCCAAGCGCTCAAGCGGCTCGTGACCACCCATGGCGGCCGCATCGTCTACATCCTCTCCAAGCAGGTACCCCTCCGCTTCCCCACCCTTTCCCGTGGGCTGGGCTTTAAGGTGGCGCTCGTGGTACCAGGTGACCCACTTGGTGGTGGGCGAGGAGGACGTGGACGAACTGCTCCGACAGCAGCAGCAGGACCAACTGGTGGACTCGCGCGTGCGAAAGGCGCAAGAGCTGGGCCTGCAAGTGGTGTCGGACCGCTGGCTGCTCGACTCTGTCGCCGCCCGCACCCTACTCGATGACATACCGTACAGTCCTCTCGTGTCGCGTGTGTCGTGTCGTGGCGTGTCGTGTCGTGTCGTGCCGTGTCGTGCCGTGTCGTGCCGTGCCGTGTCGTGTCGTGTCGTGTCGTGTCGTGTCGTGTCGTGTCGTGTGCTGATGTGTCGCGTCGCAGGTACTCGTTCTCGTGGAAGCAACGCATGCTGCTGCAGGGACTGAGCGTGAACACACGACCCGAGGAGTACTGCCTCAGCCGGCTCGTCGCTGGTGCGCAGTGGCCTCGCCCTGCATCCGCCATGGGCTTGGTCGGCACCATATCTCAATCATTGTATGTCGACAGGAATGCGAGACGTCCGGCTGCTGAGCCAAGCCGTCGGCTTCGACGACGCGATGAAGGGCCGCACGTCGGCCCGAAGCCAGCAGCAGTTGGCGGCCCGGCCGCGCCACGGGTCCAATGAGCCGTCGTGGGCGGTGTCGCTGCGGGCCAAGCGCGAACAGCTGCTGACCGAGCGCAGGCTCGACAAAGAGCGAAAGCGAAGGGAGGAGAAAGAACGAAAGCGACAGGAAGCGGAGAGGCTGCGGCAGAGGGAGCGCGAGGGCCAGCAGGACTGGAAGCGGTATCGCGTCCAGCGGAGCCAAGAGCGGCGCGACGACCAGCGCGTCAAGAAGCTGGAGCGGCTCGAGGCCAACTGGTGCGAGGAGCGAGTGCGCATCGAGGCCCGGGCGCGCGAGAAGCGCAAGGAGAAGGTCATTCGCATGCTCCTCTGGGAGAAGCGCAAGATCGACGAGCGCACCAAGGAACTGCGCGACATCAAGCGCGCGCAGGACACCAAGGAGGCGCGGCTCGCCCTGTGGGAGGAGTGGGAGCGTAAGAAGAGCGTGTGGCGGCGCCAGGAGGCCTTCGAGTCGGGCCGCAAGATCTTCGTGGGAGGTACGTACCACACACACAGCTTCGTGCCAAGCCTCAAGCCGCCCATACGATGGGCTGACACCCGCACGGCACTCCTTTGCGCAGGGTTCAAGTTCGACGATGTGGCGGAAGAAGGCGAGTCCAAGGCGCGGTTCATCGTCGAGAAGCGCAAGGAGCACTTGAGGTACCCCTTGCTTGTCTCTGAGGCCTCAGTTGCTGCTGGGCTGGCTGATTGACGATTCGTCCGCACGGACAGGGCTTTGTTCGCGTCGTTCGGCCCCATTCTCGCCGTGCGCGAGCGGTGGGCCAAAGAGTTCGTGTTCGTGCTCTACAAGGAACCCGAAGACGCCGCCAGGTATTTATTGATGCATTTTTTATATAGTACTTTCTATAATATGCCAACAATATGGAATATATCTATATATTGATATATATTACGTAAGTATGTACTGATGGAAGGGACAGGGCGTTCGAGGCGATTCGGGACAGCGAGAGGCGACGGAGCATGGTGGAGTTCATCAAACGGGGCCTGGTCGACAATGGCGAGCCGTCGGTCTACGCGCCGTCGCCCTCGTTCTACGTGCGGTGGCCGCGCCAAAAGTACGCCGGGCGTCGCGGCGGCGTGCGATCGCCGGGGGCGCAGACGAAGGCGAACGACGAGCAGCAGCAGAAGAAAGAAGAAGAGGCGGCGAAGCGGAAGGAGGAGGCGAAGGAGAAGAAGAAGCTGGAGAAGAAGGAGCGGAAGAAGAGGGAGCGGGAGGAGCGGAAGGAGAAGAGGAAGAGCGAGAAGCGGGCGGTGGTTGAGCAGATGAAGGCCAGGGGAGAGACCACGACCCCCGCCGCCATCGCCAGGCAGATGAAGAAGATGAAAAAGAACGAAGGCGGCGGTCAACCGCAGATAACGAAGACGGCAAAGCCAACAAGCGATAGGACGAAGAAGACCAGCGACAATAAGCCGAAGTCGCAGACGAAGAAGAACGAAGACGACGCCGGCGCGAAGCAAGACAAAGAGACAAAGCTAACCAAGCAAACGAAGAAGAAGAACGAGAGTAATGGTGATCAACACAGCAAGCCAGCCTACAAGGCCACGGAAAAGAAGGACACGAAGAAGCCCACGACGACCCAGGCCCCGACGACGGCGTTGGAGCGGAGGGAGAAGCGCGAGCGCGAGCTCGCCGAGCTGCGGGCCAAGTCGCTCGAAGAGCTGGAGGACGCCCTCGACGTCCTGCAATCCGGCCGGCGCGAGCTCATCCGCGGCTGGCGCCGCGGGTGGGAGACTCCCGACGAGACCCGGCGGTGGCACCGGCTCCTGTTCGAGAAGGAGAAGAAGCGGCGCCGGCTCCAGCGCGAGGCCGAGCGGCTCCAGCGCAAGCGCGACGAATTGGCCCAGCGCCGGCTGGCCCGGTTCGAGGCCCGCAAGCGAGAGCGGCTTGAGCAGCGCGAGCGCGAGTTGAACGAGGCGCGACAGCGGATGGTCGAGATCCGGCGGAGTCTAGGAGGCGGGGAGGCGTGCGAGCGCGAGCGGCAGCGCAAGCGGGACGAGGCGCTCGAGGCCAAGCGGCTGCGCAACGAGCGCGAGCGGGCGCGGGTGGCGCTCGAGATCGCGCAGATGCGGGCAGCGCTGCGACTGCAGAAGAACCGAAGGCGGCGGGCCAGGAAGCGGCACGAGGCGGCGATCAAGGAGGACGAAGCGGCCCGCCTGGCCGACCTCCGGCGACAAGAAGAGGAGGAGCGACGAGGAGGAGGTACAAGGAAGCCGACTATCACCGTCGTCGCGGTCGCGGCGGCATCGTCTGCCCACCTTCTGAAGAGCAGAGCGGGCGGGAGGAAGGACGACTCGTGGCTCGTGGCAGCCTTTGCGTTGCTCTGCGTTCTGGTGTTCGTCTGCGCCCTCTACCTGTGACCAAAGCAGCCCACAATTTTGTACAAAATAATAGAAAATAAAAAGTGTGAAATAGGTGCTAGATGGAAGATGAAGAGGCGAAAGGGGCAGTTCAGAGGAAGGGGAGGAGGTCAAAGAGAAGGGTGAGGAGAAGGAAGAAGAAAGCCGGCCACTTCAGGTAGGGTGGATCCATGTGCCGCTGTCCACAGCGGAGGCTAGGCTCCACCCGCCGTACGCCCCCCCCCCGCTCCATGCATCAACCGCTACTTCTTGCGTGGCACTCAACACCGGCCACACCCGGGCCACGCCCCACAGACTGCAGAGCGTGGCAGACGTCGAGGGCGAGCACTACTGGCGGCGCCTCTGTCCCACGCTACACGTACTTCACCCTTTTTTCTCTATATTTTTCGAGGTGTGAAGGGCCTGAGCTGAGGCTGTGAACAGGTGAACGACGAGCGCTTCGTGAACGAGACCAAGGCCCGGCTCCGTTCGCTGATGGCGAGGAGGTTGGCCGGCGAGGGCGAGTCGCGTGAGTCGTCATTGCGCGGGGACATGCTGGCTGATGGCTACTTCAAGGTGCGAACCTTCTCCAAAGAGATCACTCACGCCCGACCGATCGGCCCACATACCACCCGACAACTTCAGATGCCCGGCGTGGAGTGGCCCTTTCGCGTCTCCCTCCTGGCCGAAGCAGTGGCCACTCTCGTGCGGTTCGGGTGGCACCCCGTGTGGGTCATCATGTACGACGAGGTTGCCGCCACAACAACCACCACCGTCGTCATCGTCATTACCGCCGCCACCACCAAACTGATCGAGCTTACTCCTGCGAATGTTGGACGCGTGTCCAGGCGTGGCTGATGGCGTACGCCGTCCACCTGCTGATGCGACAAGTGGTCAACTGCGACCTCCAGTTCAACGCCGACTTCTGGGCCTGGTACATCGACCCCGTGCTGCAGGAGAAGGGGTGGGAGCCACACCGGGATCGCCAGACGATGCCGTTCAATGACCGCGGCGAGCCGGCCTATGTCACAGGTGCGTTGAACAACGTCTCCTATATGAGCCAGCGGAGCGAATCCTACTGCCGGACAGGCTACTGACTGGCTGCACTGTCTCTCTCTCTCTCGCGCGCCCAGCCTGGATTCCGTTCACTGATGCCACGCCGGAGAATGGCTGCATTTATGTCGTGCCGGCGTTGTTTGACGAGGTTCGCGTGACACACACCACACACCACACACCACACACCACACACCACACACCACACACCGCACACCGCACACCGCACACCGCACACCACAAGGCTCATCCCGTTGCAACTGAATGAACGGATTCGTGCAGGACTACGCAAGTGGAAAGGAGTCGACGGACTTCGACGTGCAGAACGTGAGGGCACTCCCTGCCGCGGCTGGGTCTGTTCTCGCTTGGGGTACGTTGTTGCGCTGTTCTTGGAATGAAGGTTGTTTTGAATTGCTCAACGTGGGGAGCGTAGGCGGCAGAACTCTTCATTTCGGTGGCCGAGCGAGCAGCCGTGCGACGGTCCCTCGGATCGCGCTCTCCATGGCCTTCAGCACCTCCGACTTCGAGGACCCGTGGCTGCGGCTGGCCGCCCATGGCGACCACAACGACGACGACGATGACGAAGCCGAGCCAATACCGTACAACTCCCCATACATCTCGCAGTTCACTCACTTACTGGTGACAATGATGATGATGAACAGCCAACTCAACGTCATCTTCATTGTCGTCAACAGCAGCAATAACAGAGATAAGAGCGATGACGATGCCGACGGTCAGAAGAGGATGAAGGCCGGGGGACAGGAGACGTGTGACGCGATTCCGCCGCCGAGCGTGCGGTCCAGGCTGAGCGTGGTGGCCACCCAGCACCACCTGTACGAGGCCCAGGTGGCCATCCCGCCCCATATCGCCCACATCCTTCACAATCTCGAAGACCCACCAAGCACCTGACTTGGTCTTGCCTTTACATTTGTTTGCTGTATTTGTTTTTTTATTTATTTATTTATTTTGCTGACGTGGCGGGCACAAACGAACGTCATCTCAATTCACCATCTGAATTCACACTACACAATGTCGAACAAGAAGGAGGTCAGGACGACGGGCTACAAGCCCAAGTACAGCATCATCCTTCCCACGTACCAGGAAAGCGAGAATTTGCCATACATGCTCTGGCTCATCAATAAGCATTTGAACAAGGCGTACGCCCTCTCCCTCTGATCTGATTTTCATGAATTCATGATGTTGTTCGTGTTTGCTCAATGCGAGCACCCTCCTTCTGCGCTTCCCTTCATCACGAATCAATCACAGTGGCATCGATTGGGAGGTAATCGTTGTCGATGACGCGAGCCCAGATGGCACCCAGAAGGTGTGCGCCGATCTCATGCAAATCTTCAACACCAAGGACAGGGATTGCATCGTACATCCCCCCTTAGCCTTCCATCAACCCGTCTTGCTCTGCTCTGCTCTACAAGCAAGCGGTGGCCTGACTCGACTTTGCCCTTTGGCGTGCGCCCACACACACGGCAGGTGCTGAAGCCTCGACCGGGCAAGCTGGGCCTGGGCACGGCCTACCTCCACGGCATCAAGTTCGCGCGCGGCTCCTTCATCATCCTCATGGACGCCGACATGTCTCACCACGTACACCTCTCCACCTCTCCTCTAGCTTGCACGACCGCCACGCAGCACCGCACATGCTTCACCGCACACATCACCGCACACACCGCACACACGCTCACAGTCAGTTCGTGATGTGCGCGTGCAGCCCAAGTTCATCGCGCAGATGATCAAGAAGCAGCAGGAGAAGGACTACGACGTCGTGACCGGCACCCGCTACGTGCAGGGCGGCGGCGTCTGGGGATGGGACCTCCGCAGGAAGCTCACCAGGCAATCCACCTTCTTCATCTTCATCTTCATCTTCATCATCATCTTCTCCTTCTTCGCTTCGAGCTCGCTTCGCTGACTGTGTGCGTGTGTCGTGTCGTGTGTGCGTGTGTGCGTGTGTCGTGTGTGCGTGTGTGTGTGGTGTGTGCGTGTGCGTGTGTCGTGTGCGTGTGCGTGTCGTGTGTGCGTGTGACGGCTGCAGCCGAGTGGCGAACTACCTGGCGGACTTTTTGCTGGGGCTCCAGGTGTCGGACCTCACGGGCAGCTTCAGGCTGTACAAGAGGGAGGTCTTTGAGGAGCTGATCAAGAAGACCGAGTCCAAGGGCTACGTCTTCCAGATGGAGATGATCTTCCGCTCGCGTCAGATCGGCAACTCCATCGGTACAACACCTCTTCATCGCCTTCTCTTTCTTCTTTCTTCTTCTTTCTTCATCTTGGCACCACAGCAGCTAATCAACTGTTTGCTCGAACTACAGCCGAGGTCCCGATCACCTTCGTGGACAGGCAGTACGGCGAGTCGAAGATGGGCATGAAGGAGATCACCCAGTACCTCGCCGGCCTCGTCTCCTTCTTCTTCCAGGCCAACTAGCAACTTAGTCCACACCTACCGCACCTCACCTCACCACCACCCCAGCACCCATTCGCCCCTCGGACCACCCTCACAATCGTCGCTTTCTTCCGTTCTTTGTTGTCGTGTTGTTCTCTTTTGCCACCAACCACCCCCGCTTTGGTGGCCACCAAAGGTTTGAACCAAACCAACGACGATGAAAAAGAAGATAGTGATGAAGAATGCATTCGATTGTAACGTGCCGTGTAGGGACTCACTGGGCGGGGGTGGTGACGCGGCGAGGCGAGAGCGGGCTCGAGGCCGAGAGGCACAGTGAGCACTTGGGGGTGTCGTGCGCGTAGGTGGCCTCGCACAGGCGGCACGCGTAGAAGTGCGAGCGGCCGATCAGCTCGTACGACTGCAAACACGACTCCTTTAGTCAGCGAGTGCGCCGGTGACACAACACACACGCACGCGCGCACACGACACGACACATGGTCGGCGCGTACCGAGTGACAGAAGCGGATGGGCGCGCGGCACTTGTCGCAGTGGCTGCCGGGCACCTTGCCCGCGTGGATGTGCCCGCAGCGCACGCACTTGTAGGGAATCGGCACCGCATCGCCGCCAGCGCCGCCGCGCCCTCCGCGCTCCTCGCACTCGCGCAGCTTCTCGAGCAGCGCCGCCCTGTCCGCCGACGCGTCGTCGGCCGCCGCCGCCTCGAGCTGTGCAGCGAGCAGGCGGCGGACCAGGCCGGCCGCATAGTTGAAGTTCCCGAGGTCCATCTGGATGCCGACCACGAGGCTGAGCAGCAGCGCGCCGTGGCGGGGGTCGAGCCTGACCTCGGTCAGGTGGCGCGAGATGAGGGCCAGGCCACTGGCCGGGTTCTTGTCGCGCAGCAGCTTGGCCGTGGAGGCGACGACCGACGACAGCGACGACGACGACGAGGAGGAGGAGGGGGTGCCCTCGCGCGCCAGGCGCTGGAGCTGCTTGATCTTGAGCAGCAGCGACAGGGCGAGCTTGTACGACGCGCAGAACTTGATCTCCCTCCGACGCTCCTCGGCGTCCTTGCCTGTATTACCATCATCATCACCATCGCCATCATTAGCATCTTTGTGTGTGCGTGTGTGCGTGTGCGTGTGCGTGTGCGTGTGTGTGTCGTACGCAGGAGGCGGATGGAGAGGTCGGCGTGGTCGAACGCAGAGTTGAAGCGGCCCAGGTCCATGAGCAGCAGCATCCGCCTCATTCCCTCGCGGGCGTTGCTGTACGAATTGGCCAAAAGTGTGTTAGTGTGACACACACACACGAGGAGGGCGTGGCGTACGTGATCTTGTTCCGCTCGGAGGAGATGGTGGCCAGGGTTTCTTCGTTGGACTCGGCGGGCGTCTCATTCTCCTGCTTTTCGCCTGCCAGACAACCGTAGTAAATAGGAGTTAAACTTATTATCGATTTGTTTGTTTTTTTAGTTTTAAAAAAAGAAATCAGCGCGCAATCCCTGTAACAACGTTGGCCATATATAAATATATATATATATACTCAATTTCAAAAAAAAACGAAGTGGTAAGGCAAGGTACCTTCGCCCGGCTTGGCGCCCTCCTTCTCCGCTCTCTCCCGCTCCTCGTCGTCCATGTCGACATCGCGCACCGTCTCCGTCTCGGTGTCCTCTTCCTGCATTTCAAGAATTAAAGTTAGATTAATTATAGTATATTTATATGGAATTATTTATTATTACATATCTTTTTATATTGTGTGACATAATTGGGAGTGGGCGGACGGGAGGGGCGTACGTCGTCTTCGGTGTTGTCGGTCATGGGCGAGAAGGTGTCGTCGACGTTGGTGGACGAGGGGATCTCGGACGTGCCCGAGAATTCGGTGCTGTCCACGTCCTGGAGTGATGATGGTGCCGACTTGTCAGCATTCATCGCATTCCACATTCCGGTGCAAAAAGAGAAGGCCAAAGAGCGGAGGGGCCACGTACGTCTTGGTCGAGGGTGTCGCCGTCGGAGGTGGTTCCCGAGGCATCGCCGGCGCTCTTGGTCGCGTAGTGCGTCATGCGCCTGACATTCTCATCCGAAAGAGTGCGACTAATAAAGTGTGTGAGCACTCTCCGTGTGTCGTGTGTGTGTGTGTGTGTGTCGTGTACCGCAGCGTGGGCGTGGTCGAGTCGCAGTAGGGCAGAGCCACCTTGGGAATGTGCAGCTTGCGCGAGGGCGGCACGAGCATGAGGTACCCGCCCTTGTCCGGCACGTTGACGACGCTCGCCCTGCGCCCGCCCGCCGCACCACTGCAATCCCCCAGAAGTCGTCGGGTGAGCTGATCACTTGCGTAGTGGAGAGGTGGATGGAGGGAGAGTACCTGCGGTGGTCGTCGAGCGAAGAGTGGTCGGAGGCGAGGGTCAGGGGCGGCGGCGGGGCCGGGCGCTGGGACGAGGGAATAAAGGCCGGATTCCAGTCGAGCTTCTTGCCCAGCCAGTCCTGCACGCCTTCCGGCTTGAGCGGCGCCACGGTGACCATCTCGCATTCGGGACCCTGGCCCACCTGTGATCGTCATCGTACCACCGCGACCACAACCACCCTCCCAGTCAGCTCCCAGTCGATGGCCAGCACACAACGCGGATTCCCAACAAGAAACGCTGATTTCTCCTGGTTTCTTGCGGAGGTTAACATTTCCAGGAATTTAGCTCCGGTTTTCGTGTCGACACTCCGCGGAGGGAAAAAAGCCGGAAGTTCGAGGTCGGTGTTTGGGCGTGAGACGAGGATCGTTTGCTCAGTGTCTCATCTCGCTCCATCTCCACCACATCCTTCCGCAAAATGAACCGTCTGTGCCTCGCCTCGCGCCCCGCTGCCTCCCTCCTCATCGCCCGCCAGGGCTCGTCGGCTGCCAACAGGATGGCCATCAGGCGCTTCACCGAGGACATCAACCCCTCGCGCCTTTTCATCGGAGGTCTCTCGTGGGGCACCGATGAGAACAAGCTCAAGGAGGCCTTCGAGGGTTTTGGTGAGGTCAGGCACGGTACGTCGCATTTCCGCTTAGCAATTTGGCAAAAAGCTTCTTCATCGTCTAATCTCGCGCAATTTCGATTCGCGTAGTGCGAGTTGTGGTCAACAGGGAGACCGGTCGCTCGCGCGGCTTCGGCTTTGTGACCTTCCAGTCCCCCGAGGACGCCGCGGCCGCCGCTGAGGCCATGCACGACAAGGAGCTTGATGGCCGCAGGCTCAGCGTCTCCTACGCCAGGAACACCCCGCGCGAGGGTGGCTTCAGGCAGCGCCCCGTCGAGGGCAAGGAGGAGGAGAGCATGTAAAAACATGTACTCCCTTTCCTTGATCTTCGAACGCCCCGTACATCGACAATCGACTTTGTGATTGCGATTTCGCTGGCAATAAATTTAAAACATATATCAATCACTTGCTGCGATCGTCTTGTTGCTTCAAGATTGCAACAAGGCAGCTGCGATTTCGTGCCATCAGATGACAAAGAACGACAGACGATGGAGATGGAACGGAACACACCACAGCAACGAACAGGGAACGCGAAACGAACGACACAAGATGGGAAAGGAGGGAAGCGACGTGCCCGCATGATGGGATGGGTGGCCTGGAGGGCGTTCCAGTGGCTGGTCGTGTAGAGCGACGTGAAGGTCGCGTTGGACACTCCCGCCGGCTTCTCTGCGTTCTGGGCCTGCAGTGCAGCGAGCGAGGTGTAAGGAAGGCGAGCGTAGTGCAGCCAGTGACTGTGTGTGTACCTCGACAACGATTAACATCTGGGCCAGCTCGGCAAGACCCACGGGCGCGTCTTGAATGTCGCTGACAGTGAGCGACTTGAGGCCATCCACATCCCTGCAGCACGCACGCACATACAACAAGGTGAGAAGAACAAGACGAAGGAGGAGAAGCGAAAGCGTGATTATTGCTGCGGACCTGCAGATGGCGTAGATGTGGAGCAGAGCGTAGTAGTCGTTGAGCACTTCGTAGCAGCGTCTGGCGATCTCGTACTGCTGGAAGTCCACCGCCACCTCGGCCAGGTGGACGAAGCGGCCGCGCAGCTCCGACGACTCGGGCAGGGCCGGGTACTCTGCACGCACGATCGCACAATCCACCATGTCAGGGGGGGAGGGTAAAAGAACGAAGACGATGAACTTTCGTAACAAATAAAAGAAAGGGGCAAAGAGCGGGAAAAAGAACGAACCAGGCGAGTTCTTGTAGGCCTTGTAGAGGAGGTTGATCGCCTTGTGGAAGGAGAGCGACCTGACCGCCAACTCGTACTTGTAGATGTCGTCCAACAGAATCGAGTTCTCGGCGAGCGCGAACGCCAAGTCAGGCAGTCCCTATAACACAGAGAAAAACAGAAAACATGTTGTGAGCCCAACCAAGCCAGCGAGTAACCGGTAGGTCAACGTCAACCGGGCGGCCGGGGCACGTACCCTCCTGTCGAGCTCCTCGAGGAGGAACTGACTGACGCGCCTGCAGTCAAAGCGGCCCACAATTCTCGCGATGAGGGGCCTCAGGTGATGAGGCGAGAGACGGAGGAAGGGCGCCATCGACAGTTGGCCCTGTGTCGACACCACACGGCGGTTATATTCGGCGGTTATCTATACATCGAAGTATAGCGTATAAACATACCATGAGAAGCGGCTCGAGCAGGCCAACGGGCTGCGAGCGGATCTGGGTGCGGTCGTGATACGGGCACGCGTAGAAGATGCGGTCGTTCATCACCGCCGTGATCACTGCGCACAGCCACACATCAATAGCTGCAGCCTGGTGGGAGGGAGTGGTGGTGGTGGTGGTGGTGGTGGTGGTGGTGGTGGTGGTGGTGGTGGTGGTGGTGGTGGTGGTGGGAACCAACCTGCGCCGGCCACGTCGAGAGAGCAGAGGGGCCTGACGATGCCCTCGATGGTCAGATACGAGATGCCGGTGGGCGTCGAAAATAGGAACGAACTGCCGAGCCAGTAGCCGCTCTACATCCGCAAGTGTCGACGTGTGCGTGCGCGGCGGCGCGTGTGCGGTACACCGTTGTAAGCACTCATACGATACAACGACCCAGAATCAAGATGTTGGGTGTACCTGGAAGTAGGCCGGGCCGGCCTTGTAGGGCTTCTCGTACTTGAAGATCTCGCGGATGTTGCCCCTCAGATCGGAGGAAAACAGGCGAATGAAGTGGGTCGTGACCACCGCAGCCAGGTGCGTGTGCGACGAAGCCTGCAACATGCCGTGGTGAGTTTTTTTTATACAATAATAAATAAATAAATAAATAATAGAACAAGAATATACAAATTTACAATTATAAATAACTCAATGAATGAATGAATGAATGAATGAATAAATAAATCAAGAGCGAAGAAGACGAGGGAGCCAAACCGCCTGCGGCTTCCACAGCACGTCGATGGGGACTTCGCCGCGGTAGAGCTTGAGGCTATGGCGGCGCTCGGGCGAGGGCAGGAATGCAGTGATCTCCGTCGATCCCGTCGCCACGTTCAGCGAGTACACCACCTTGCTGTCCGTCGGGTCGAAATACAGCACCGCCCTCTCGCTCGCTGCGCGCACGTGCATTCACTGTTAATATCAAAGGCGCTTACGTGTGTTGTGTGGTGTGTGTGATATGTTACCAAGGGGAGTCTTGAACACGCGCAGCATGGGGCGCGGGAGGTCGAGCTTCAGCTTGTGCGAGGCCTTCGACGACGTCGGGGCGTTGGTGGAGGCCACATGTAGCTGCGACAAAAAAGTGTATTTACGGTTAGGCTCCCCATGACGTGGTGCCAATGTCCTAGAAATCCATTTTGGTGTACCTTTTCGCCGCTCTCCGAGATGACGACGTATTCGAGGTGGTGGCTGCCGATGAAAACACCGTCACGGCCTTCATACGACACACACCGCAGTGGTTGGCAGTTCAGCGCTCTGTCGAGAGAAAGAAACGCGAGAGAAACACAAGAACGAAAGAGATAAGGTACCCTTCTGCAGCACGCGCGGCGCGTTCTTGCCTTCGCTCGAATTGTGGTCGGCGCTCAGCCAGTAGCGGTACTTGGTCCTGCGTTGTGAAAACCCACGAGGGAGGAATGTCAGGAATTCCTTACTCCTGCCTCACATTCCTCGCATAGCTTGTGGGGGCGAGGGGCGTCGTTACCTCTGGGAGACCGAGGCGGCGGGCAGGTGCGCGTAGGTGCGGACCTGGAACTTGGCCATGAGCTTCTTCTTCTCCTTGGCGTGGTGGTGCCTCTCCTTCTTGTTGTTGTTGGTGGCGTCCTTGCTGTCGGGGTCCTCGGGGCCGCCTTCGTCGCCGGCGACGCTGCCGCTCGAGTTCGCCTTGCCCTCCTTCAGCTTCAGCGACAACAGCGACTTCTTCTGCTCCCTCACATTCGAAATCGAATCGAACGACGAATCTGCGCGACAACACAATTCAATCAACACTCGTGTGCGTGTGTCGTGTCATGTGTGCGTGTGTCGTGTCGTGTGTGCGTGTGTCGTGTGTGCGTGTGTCGTGTCATGTGCGGTCGTGTCGTGTGCGTGTGCGATAGTGTGTATGTAGTGGTGTGTGCGGTGTGTGCGGTACCTTCGTCCTTGTTGAGGGCGATGGTGTCGTAGAGTTCGCTGAAGACGAGGAACTGGCGCAGGATGGGGCTGTAGAGGAAGCGGGTCGGGTGGAGGGTCGTGCCGACGTCCTCCGGCACCGTCGGCAGCTCGTCTTCGAGCATGTTGTTCCCGTCCAACAGCGAGTGGGACTGGACCTTGTTGCGATCGACGAAGTGGAAGCGGTCGACGGGGAAGTCGAACGTGAACCGCTCCTCGTGGAAGAAGTCCGACTGCACCTCCACCCTCTCCGCCTGGGGCAGCAGCATCGCCGGATTCGATCTGAACACAATGCAACACATGACACACACGATCCGACACGACACACGCCGCACACGACCCGACACGCACGACACACGCACACGGTGAGTGTCGTGTGCAGTGAGTCAATCGATCGTTGGCGGGTTGGGCGCGTACCGAGGCATGAGGGAATAGAAGCAGACGCGCGTTCCCACCTGCAAAGAAGGAACTCCGTCCGGCTTGGGCGACTTCTGCAGGCGATACCACCGAATTTGAGTCGTGTGTGGTGTGTCGCGTGTGCGGTGGTGTGCGTGTGTGTGTTGTCTGCGTCGGTATGTACGTTGAAGGTGAAGGCGAGGTAGTTCAGCGACTGATGCGCGACGAGCCCAGTGGCTTCCAGCTGCGGAGCGTCCGACCGGTCGCCGAAGCTCGACACATAGTCCACCCGCCTCTCCGTCTCCGTCACCACAGCGTTGAAGTCCTGCGTATAGCCTGTTCAACAATCACACACACGACACACACACGACACACACACACCACACACACGACACACAACACGAAGAAGATGAGCGGAGAAGGAAGGTGGTGTAATCGATCGTTTAGAGGGGCTGGTAGTAGTACCGCCCGGGTGGATGCTGATCTTCTTGTCGGGGTGGGTGGTGAGCTTCCACGAGAAGAGCGTGCCGTTGGCGCTCAGCGTGAGCAGGCAGGGCAGCGCGTGATGGGCCGCTGCGCCCACGACCGGCAGCATGTGCCTCATGATGCGGCTGCAGCGGTGGTCCCCCAACGCCATCACGTAAGCTACTGTGTGCGGCGGTGCGTGTGCGGCGAGCGTACCAGCCGGCAGAAACTTTGCTGGCCTCCTTCAGGGAGAGGTTCCACAGCACGACGACACCGTTCTGTCCGACGGCGACGATCTGCTGCTGGAAGAACTCGAGCGCGCTGATACGCGACAGCGGAATCTTCTTGGCCAGCGAGATCGTGTTGAAGTCTGCGCGCGCACGATGAAAGAAATACATCAGACACGTCGTGTGTGTGCGTGCGTGTGTGTGTGTGTGTGTGTGTGTGTGTGTGTGTGGCCCGGTACCGTCAGTTTGGAAGTGAATGCGCTGCCTGGTGTAGTCCCACACCCGCACGACACCATCGGACGATGCCGCCGCCTGCCGCATGCGAACGAGGGCGAGGGTGAGCCGAGTCACGAGCCAAAAAAAACTGTAACTGCACTCCGGGGAGTGGGAGTGAGTCTGCACGTACGATCTGCGGCTGTCCGGGGTCGCAAGCGAGCGCGGTCACGGGCTTCTTCGCGTCCATCTTGAACGAGAGCTTTTGCTTCGTGCCCAGATCGATCACTATTGTGCGTGCGCACGTGCGTGTACGTGTGCAGTGGTGCGTGTGCGGTGTGTGCGTGTGCGGTGTGTGCGTGTGCGGTTGTGAGTGCCGTAGACAGAGCGGGATCGGGGGAGAGAGGTAACCAACCGTGGATTTCCTTGCT
>NW_004457669.1:30668-137746 GCF_000313135.1 Acanthamoeba castellanii str. Neff | reverse complement strand
CACACCGCACACGACCGCACACGACCGCACACGAGTGAGACAGAAGGTCGAGAGGGGGGGGGGCAACACGTGAAGCGCACTTCGGTGGCGGCGACGAGGTAGTCGGGCGAGGAAACGAGCGCATGGATGCGACTGCCCGGATTGACCCGCCCCCTGCCGCTCAATGCGCCGCTGTACAGGTCGTACGCTGTGATTGCAGCACAAATCAAAAATGCATTTCGTGAGAATGGAAGGTGATGATAATGAATTCCAGACGAGAGATCGCCACGCCTGCCTCGCAAAGATAGATAATCAATAAAGAATCAATAGATAAAAAACTAAATCGAAAAATCTTTCGCTGTTTGACGACAACAACGAGGAGGAAAGAGAGAAGCGAAGATAAATGATGGAGGGGGGAGGGGGGTGAACCGAAGAGGTGTTCGCCAGCGGCGACGTAGGCCACGGGCTTGTCGGGATGAAACGCCACGGCGCTCACCTCGGCATCGCCCACGTCCAGCGGCAAATCAAACTCTTGCCCCGGCACCACCTCCATCTCTCCTGTTCTCTTTTGTTGTTATTTGTCTCTTTTTTTTATTTACCAGATTATTTGTTTACTTATAATTAATTACTAATTGTAAATATATTCGGCCTTGCGTGCTCCTGTGTTACGGGCGGCGCGGACACAAAGCTCGCGTGGCTGCAGTGAACTGTCATACGCAGCCACCGGCGAGAAAGGAGACGCGCGTGTGAACTCACCACCACCGACGAAAAGCGAGAGGCGCCGGCTTGGCTGGTCCAGGAGACGAAGAACGAAGAAAGAGAGAAGACAAAGCTCAGCTCGGCTTCTCAGCTCATCTTCTTCTCTCTTGCCTCTCCTCCAGGAGTTTGACGACGAAAAAGAGGATTTAATAATCGTAAAAGAGAGAACAAAACAAAAGAGACGATGGATTCGTCGGTAACGGCAGCGGATGTGGACGAGTACCTCCTTCGCGAGTTGGCCGTGCAGGAATGGGTGGCCGAGGTGCTGATGGAGGACCTGAACGCCCTCAAGGAGGAAAAGACGGCCACTTCCACGAGCTCCTTCGGGTGCGCTCCCCTCTTCGCTTTCGCTCTTGTTTGATGGCAAAGAATCGATGTCGGATTTGGAGGGCGGTATGATTGGATGATGGTTGTTATACCTCCTGAAAGAGGAAGTCCAGGGCTTTATTCCCTATGCACTTTCATTCTTACTCAACAACCGGATGCAGATGAGCCCGCCATCTTCTCTTCTAGCTTGATTAATCCCCCAAAGAATCATAAATCGCTAATCTATCGGCGTTTGGTGGTTTGGTCGGCCAACGTCACAACCAAACGTTTGCAGGACGGTGTACTGTTGTGCCGACTCATGCTGTCACTAAAAATGGGCTCGGTGCCGCGGTACTACGAGGGCAAGGACCTCAACCAAGCCTACCGACGGAAGGAAAACATCGGCTTCTTTTTGGCGGTACGCACTCCTCTTCCTTTCTCTCTTCTCTCTCCTTCCTCCTCTCCTGCCAATTCGGAGCTAAAAGAACGAAAGCGACGGGTCAATGGCCTTCGTTCTTTTGGCTAATGCGTGAAACGACACATACTCTCTCGCTATGCGACCGTCTCGTCTTGTGCAGGCCTGTGAAGAGTGTGGCATCCCGCCAACCAAACGTTTTGCTTTGAGCGACCTGGACCGGCACGGAAACAGTGCCCGAGTGATGTACGTTCCCACTCCCTCCTCTCTTCTCTCATTTGACCGACTTATTGGAACTCGCGAGCTCGATATGCTGAATTCTCAGCAGCCAGTTGCTGTGCGCGCGAATATCATTTCACTCTTTAACGAACTGCACTCATCACTCTACTATTGTGTGTCGTGTCGCGCACACTGTTGTGTGTCGTGTCGTGTCGTGTCTCCGATCGTGCAACGCGCGCATGCCACAGGGAGTGTATAGAGGCGATTGCCGAGACGGCGGACAAGGAATGGAATTTCTACTTCAAGCTCAAGCCCAAGGAGGAGATGTACAAGCGGAACATCACCTTTGACGAGGGCGACCGAAAGCGGGCCGAGATCCTCCTCGCCCGCTTCGCCTACCGCAACACCACAGCCAGCACCGCCTCCAAGGAGAAGGCCCTCGCCCAAGACGACGCTCCGGTACCCAATCGCCACTCACTCACATCACAGCCGCGCTGTTTGATTGGTTGGTTTTAAACAATATGCTTACAATTTGCTCTGTTATGTGCGTACGTTGTGTGCGACTGGGCACAACAGGCGAGCGGGGTGATGGCCAACGAAAAGGTGGTCCGGGGTGTGGTGTTGCTGCAGGCATTGGTTCGCGGCGGCCGCGCACGGAAGGCCTACATCAAACGAGGTACCCTCACACCACACCGCACGACACACGCACCACTCCGCACGACACACGCTGATTTATTTATTTAATTGCAGTGCGAGACGTGGCCTACCGGGAGAACGTGGCGCGAGAGATTTTGCAGACGGAGAAGGACTACGTCAACAACCTCATGCTCCTCATGAGCGTGTTCATCAACCCCATCAAGGAGAGCCTCACCGACAACGTCTGGAAACCCAAAAACGGATCCAAGCTCGGCGAGGTACTACTGGCCTTTAGGCCATGATCGTTTATTTCGCTTCTACACTCATCTAAACCTGTGTGCGGTGTGTGTGTGTGTGTGTGTGTGTGTGCGTGTGCGTGTGCATGTGTGCGTGTGCGTGTGCGGTGTGATTTTAGGTGACGTTGAAGGAGGTAAAGTCACTGTACAACGATCTGCAGGTGATCGTGAACTACAACGGCAAATTGCTGCGCGACCTCACACCACGCGTCGAGAAGTGGACGCCACACCAAAAGCTCGGCGACATCTTCCTCCAGCTCGTACGCAATTTTGTCCCCCATGGCAATACTACATACTTTTATTTTATGTTTATATTGTTTTAAAAAAACATTTACATACATTCTGTCTTTAGCATTTCATACGATTAGAAAACAATTAAGATGGCTAATATATTTCATGATACATGTTGGTGGTGGTGGTGGTGTGGTGCAGGGCCTGTTCTTGAAGGTCTACACACAATACGTGAAGGACTATGACCGAGCACGAAGTGAGTTGGCCCACGCCCGCAAGAACTCGCTGGAGTTCGGTGCCTACATCACGGTACCCACAACCCTGCGCACAACACGACACACGGCGCGCACGTGCAATAAGACACACGCGAAGCACGCGCACACGACACAACATGCGGCTGACCACGCGCGCGACACAGGACCTGGAGAAGTCGAACGGGGCCAAGCTGGAGAACAAGGACATCTTCGCGTACCTCATCATGCCCGTACAGAGGATCCCCCGATACCAGCTCCTCCTCAGGGACCTCCTCAAGCACACCGAAAAGGACCACAACGACTTCGAATCCCTCCAAAAGGTAAATTGTAGGATTTATTCTTATAATTATTCTATTACCATTTTAGTGTTTTGTTGCTAATAATATCTGAATTAACAATTCGTTGATTTGGTGCAGGCTCTGGACCAGATCGCGAGCGTGGCGTCGTATATCGAGGAAAAGGCCGAGGAGTCGGAGCATGTACATTTGGTCTCGACCATCCAATCCCGCTTCAGCAACAGAGCAGAGGTGCGCTCCTCTCACCCCCTACTTTTTTAGCTCCGTAACACACTCAAAAGAGAAGCGAGCTACCACTCCGAACACGCACGATGGACATTTTAACTCCGACTCACGCGGATGTGTGGTGGTGACGGGCCATAGAACTTGGTGGTGCCTGGGCGCAAGTTTGTGCGACAGGGCACGCTCATCGTGTGGTCCGTCAAACAGAAGAAGCGACAGCCCAACCAAGTCTTCCTCTTCTCCGACCTCCTCGTCGTGGCCAAGAGCACTGGTACGCACGACACACGCGCACGACACACGCGCAAGACGCGACGTTGAGTGCGGCACTCAACGACACGTGTGCAGGCAGCGGATTGGCGGCGCTGAAGCGGAAAAAGCCAATGGCCGCAGAGAAGGACCTCAAGTTCCGTGCCTCGTTCCAACTCAAATACCTCGTCCCGCGATCCATACCCGACGACCCCAGTGCGTTCCTCTTTTCCCGCCTTTTTGTGTGTGTGCGTGTGCGGCCCGGTGTGTGCGCGTGTTCTGATGCGGCGACACACACACTGTGCACACAGAGAACAAGCACAGCTTCGGGTTGGACACTGAGTTCGGTGAGTCGCTGATCCGCTTCTTTGCCGAGAGCGAACTGGAGAAGACCGAGTGGGTCAACGAGCTCACCACCATCAAGAAGAAGATGGACGGCGACCGAGCCGCCCGAGAAGGTTCACCCCGCCACCTATTATTTTTTATATTAATTTATTATTATTCCAAAAAAACAATTAATTACGTAACATTATTATATTAAAATAAATAAAATGAGAAATTAATTGCTCACGCCTGGTTGGTTGGTGGCTGGGTGCAGATCTGATCAACAGCTTGACGCGAAAGAAGGGCGGCATGCAGGGACGAGAGTTGAAGCGCGCCATCTCCACCATCGGTACACCACCGAGCACACGGCACAGCACACTACCGGGCGACAGACACGCTAACGACGTTCGTTTTCGTTCTCTCTTTCGTTTTCGTTCTATGCACGCACGCACACACGTGTTCAGAGCTGAACCAGGCCGCCAACGAATTGCTGGGCTCGCCTCAGATCGCGGCGCTCCGAGCGGCCGCCCTTCGCCCTCGTGGCCAGTCCCTCACCGTACGCAGATCCACCACCTTCTCCTCCTTTCCATCCGCTCACTGGGCCGCTGTTGTGTGGGGTGAGCAGAACGACGTGCCCAAGCGAGCCGCCGTCTACGTGCCGGCCGGGCAGAAGAGCAGCGTCAGCCTCGCCCAGCAGGCCGCCCAGCAGCTGGAAGGTGCGTCGTCGTCAAACGCTTGAGCTCTGGTGCGTTCGTGGCGTCCGTGAGGCTGACACACGCACGACACGACACGACACGACACAATCAAGGGGAGAGAGCGCAGGGCAACTATTTCGACACGCCACGACCGGACCTGACGCACTCGGCGCCCGCCCCGGGCGCACACGGCCCGCCTCCGCCGGTGTCGCCCCGCAAGAAGCCGATCGGCGGCCCGGCGTCGGCGCCCAACAGCCCCTACACCTCCTCCCTCAGCTTCCCCGCTGTCGACAACGGCGGCTGCCAGCCCCGATTCCGCACCACCTCCTGCCGCACTCTGCCCAAGATGGCCGAGCGCCCCGAAGGCCTTGAAAGGTGCGTGCCGTCGTGCGTGCGTGTGTGCGTGTGCGGCGTGTGCGGTTACTCACCTGTTTTGTGCATTTCTCACAGTTCGTTGAAGACTACGACCGTCGTGCCGTCGTCGCCCCGCAAGAAGTCCAAGAGCAAATCGAAGGAGGCCCTGCCCGCCGCAGCCAACGAAGAAAAAGACGGCGCGGCCGACAATGACGACACCTCCTCCGCGCAGTGACCGGCGTGCGCGACCGCAAGCCTTGAAAGAACGAAGGGCTACGACTCCTCGAAACTTACCAACCGTACAATAGCAGCGCGAGGCAAATACAAAATGATGATAGTAATAAAATGATGTATTTGCTCCGAGCGCAACATAAACACTGCGTGAAAGAAAAGCCCCACATGTGGTGGTGTAGCAGGGGTGACGGTAAGAGGATTAGTAGGCAAACTGGCGCTTGGCCTGGGCGAGCCACTGGTCGATCTGGGCCTGGATGTCCTTCCGGGCCTGCACGAGGCTGGGCGGGTCGTTCTCGTGGGCGGGCAGCACGTTGGCGCAGTGGGCGGTGCCGTTGATGAACACGGTGGTGAGGGACGGCGAGATGCTCTTGGTGATCGACAGCGCATGCCACGGGTCGATGTTGCCGTTGACAAAGAGGATGTTGGACGGTCCCCACGCGGGCAGGTTCCTGCCACCGTAGATGTGGTTCGTGGCGTTGATTCGGGGCGGGTCGATCAGACCAAACGCATCACTGCGTAGTGCGGTACAACCGGTCAATGCCTCAATCGTCAAAAACTAATAAAAGTAAAAGTAAAACAAAAACAAAAACACAATAAAATTAATGTAATAAGTAAATAAGTAAATAATAAATAATATATAAAATAATAATTGTACCGGCACTGGTCGAGGGAGAACTTGAGCGGCATGCCGTCGCCGAAGGGCTGACCATCTGGGTGGGCGCAAGCGAGTTAGAGGAGAGAAACGACACCGACGCTGCGGGGCGATCGGTACCGGAATCGGAGGTCTGGAAGTAGCCGAACTCGGTGCAGGTCTGGTAGACCCACTGGCGGATGCCCACGCCAGCGGCGGCAGCGCTGGTGTCCCGCAGCTGGGCGATCGCGTCGGCGTAGGACACGTCCAAGCACGATTGCTGCACAAAAAGTAATAATAAAATATAAGTATAATTAAATTATATAAAAATTTAAAAAAAGGTCAGGCGAACGTACGTCCTGAGAGCGGAGGAAGATGTTGGAGATGTTGACGTAGGCGGTGAGGGGGTCCACGCCGGGCTGGGTCATGATCTTGCACAACTGCAGAATCACAACATGAAAACGAAACACACAGGGGAGGAGAGAGAGAGCACTGACGTTAGCATGATCCACGTATGAAGCCTGACCAAGATGCGCGCGTACGTAGATGACGTCGAGAGGGTTGCCGTTCTCGTCGTTGTATTGCACTGCACCACACGACGACTGAGTGAACAAGTAGTGTGCGTGTGCGTGTGCGTGTGCGTGTGCGTGCGTGTGCGCGTGTGCGCGTGTGTGCGTGTGTGCGTGTGTGCGTGTGTTCTTGTTCGTGTGTTCGTGAGCTGCGATGCGTGTGCGAGGGGGCGGTACCGGTGCCCATCCAGTTGCCAGCCAGGGAGGAGTAGAAGTTGGCAATGTCGAGCTCGTTCTGAATCGGCCCGCAGAAGTTGAAGAGGCTCTGCAGCTTGGCCCTTCCGCCGGGGCTGCTCACACGCGTAAGATGAACATTGAGAAGAACATTCCACACGCGGGCGGTGTGCGTGTGCGGTGGTGCGTGTGCGACTTGGGTTCGTGTGTTGAGTGTCGTGTGTCGTACCTGGCCATGAGCTGGCTGACGGCGGTGGTGGCCTGCTTGATGTTGGCGACGCACTTGTCACCCACGAAGTACTCTGGAGGGAAGTGGGCGCTCGGTCAGCTGACGACGTTTGCCCAGGCGGCGGCGGCGGCGAATAGAAGGCGGGGAGGGGACTCACCGAGGGACTGGTCCACGACGTCGAGGTACTCGAAGAAATCGAGGGTGGCCTCCACGGGCGCAGACGAAGCCACCGAGGCGTAGGTCACGTGCGGGTACTTCAGACGGAACCACGCCGCCAGCGCTCCTATACAGCGCCACGATAGGAGCACAAAAAGTATATGTGAGAAATAAATTATAAATAAAGTATAATAATAAAAGATAATCATAAAAAATTAAGCCATTTTTGTGAGTTTTGCATGGCAGAGCGGGCTCGGTGGGGCGTTGTTGCGCAATGGGCTCTCGCTGCGAACGTACCGGGGTAGGAGCACCCGAAGGTGATGATGGGCGACTTGGGCGCCTGGTACTGGTCCTTGAGCCAGAGGAGGAACTCGGCCGCGTCGGCGAGACTGCGGGGCAGGAGAAGGGAGAGAGCAAACACCAACACCAACATGAACAACAACAAGAAGAAGAAGGTGTCGGTGAATGAAGCCGGTGATGAGCGAACGCACGCACGTAGGCGCGGGAGGGAGGTGAGGTGACGTACGCCTGCTCAGAGGACAGGAAGCGGAGGGACTCGATGGAGAGATCGGGCAGAGGCTGGCTCGTGCCGTAGAAGCGGTGCTCCAGCGTGACCATCAGCGCACCTGTCGTCGTGTGCGTGTGTCATGCGTGCGTGCGTGATGTGGTGTGGTGTGGTGTGCGTTGCAGGTGAGACACACACTGAGCACTCGTCGTACGCGCGTGTGCAAGAGGGACTACGCCGGAGCGTACCGTGCTTGATTCCGTATTGCACCATCTGGAGCAGCACGACGTCCTCGCCGCTCACAGCGCCCTCACCGCCCATTTGGACTGTGGTGTGGCACAACAACAACATCGTCGTCCGCAACCACCGAATATGATAGTCAGCAGACGGGTGAGCAGCAGAAAGGATGGGAGAGGGTGAGGGTGTACAGAAGATGGGGCCGGGGGCAGAAGGGTTCCAGAAAGTGTCGTTGATGAAATAACGCTGCTTCCTGTTTGTACACGTGGTTAGAGTCCGCTCCTACAGCTTCCAACGAACTGATTAATGCTTTTAAAAAGAAACGCTGTGGGAGGGTACCAGGTGCGAGTCTCCTGGCCGTTGAAGTGGTCCAGTCTCTGTGATCACAGAAAAAAAAAGAGAAATTGAATCTTACATGCCCAAGGAGCGCTGAAGATGTAATCAACGGAGAGGGCGGCCATACCTGGGTGTACCACTGCTCCTTGGGCAGATCGCGCCCGACAGAGGAGGCACTGCTCCGGGCGATGTAGGCCTCCGCGGCAAAGTGGCCAAGGAAGGCCACCAGCAAAACGACGCACAGCACGAACTTCATCCGGTGTAAGCTAAGAAGCACCTTTGCTCTCTTCTCTCCTTTTCTATGGCCTTGCTCTGTGTGGATATGAAGATCTCGGCGAGCCGTGAACTTCGTCAGCAAAGTGCCTAAGTTATTTGGCGCCATCTATTATAATATTTGTGCACGAATCGTGCAAGGGGCGATACAGCCGGGGGGTACGACCGGGGGAGTGGCTTCTGTAACGTGGCCAGCGCAAACGTGAATTGTGAATCGGGTTGGTCAGCTTTGAGAAGCCACACTTGTCCAAGGGGCAGCAAACGTGCTCAATTTCACGCTTGGGCAGTTACTTCTGCCTTTCTCTGTTCTATGAACTGAGGGTGGCTGCCTGACACACAAGGTTGCACTCAAGCAGCCATGGCCAACACGAAGACCAAGCCTTGCCTCAAGATAATCGCCTTGGGCGATTCCCAGTGCGTTTACTCTGGGCATTCCATGCAGAGAGCGTGCTGGAAAGAATGCCAACAACATTACGCGGTGGTGGGACAATGTGTGGCTGACTAGTACTGTTTACACGTTTTACAATGTTGTCGTGGTGCAGTGTGGGAAAGACATCCCTTCAGCGCAGGTATGTGCTAGGCAGATTCGGCAACTATGCTCCTACCATCGGTATCGTGCCACCCACAACGTCTGCAACAGCAGTTGGTGATGTGCGAGGCTTGGGGTACCTACACTCACCCTCCCTCTTCACACACCAACACAACACAGGCCCCGATTTCCGGACCAAGGAGCTGCTGATAGATGACGTCGTGGTCTGCCTCCAAGTGTGGGACACCGGTACACTGCGCCACAACTACCCCCCCCCCGGTGTTATTCCTCAACTGTGACATTGGTGGGAGCGCAGCGGGACAGGAGCGGTTCGACTCGCTGGGACGAGCGTTCTATCGGGGTACCAACGTGTGCGTCCTAGTGTACGACATCACCAACCCGCGCTCCCTCGAGCGGCTGGACCACTGGAAGCGCATGTACGAGGAGAGCATGCCCGCGCAGGCCGAAGTCGACCGCACGGTCTTCGGCGTCTTTGCCAATAAGGTACTTCACTGCTTTGTACTATGGTGGTGTAGTTGATGCAGCAGACGACGCTGAACAATGTCGATATGCGCCTAACCACGAGGATTGTTCGTGTGCGTGCAGATGGACATGGAGGGGCAGAGGAAGGTGTCACAGATCGAGGCCGAGACGTGGTGCAGGGAGAACGGCGACATGCCCCACTTCTCGGTCAGCGCCAAGGACGGCGATGGCGTCGAGCAGGCCTTCAACACCCTCGCCAAGAAGGCCAAGCGAATCCTTGATGAGTGGTATATCTCTATTACAACCCACGCCGGCATCTTATCATACAATGCCTCATGAGCAGATGGTCTAACCAGCGTCTCTCCGCCGTAAACAGGAATCAACAACAGCCCGTAGAGGACAGGACCTACCTGAGCGACGTGAACGCGGATGACACCGGCGAGCAGCCTTGCCAGTGTTAGTTCGTGGCAGCCCTCCAACGAGCACAGGTTGTAGCATTCGTGGATTCTGGAATAATACCTCCTTTAGTCACGATCGAAGGCTGAGAAGGCGTAGAGTGGCCCTAGGGGTCAGTCTAGAATGATGGCGCGAACGTGGAAGGCAAAGCCGACAGCACACCAGGGAGTGGAGGCTTGTGCACGAATTGTGCAGGAGAAGATCAGGTTGGCGAAGCTGCTCCTGCGCTGGCTGGGAGTGACTTCTGGAACGTGCGCTGCCCAAACCTGATACGTGCCCCAACGCGGTCAGCTTTGGGAAGCCGCACCTGCCGAAGGGGCAGCAAACGTGCAGCATGCTGCTCTTTGGTCACGATGGGGCAGCTGCTTCTGCAAACTTCTGCTTTTGTTCGATGAAAGGGTGCACCACTGTTTGTGGATGAGACCAGCCTGGCTGCATTCAATTCAACTCAACTGCGCGCACAACAACATCTCATCATCTCCTAGTCACTGTGGCCCACTCCAACACGAAGCCCTTCCTCAAAGTCCTCATCTTGGGCGACTCCAGGTGCGTTCTGACCACACCACTCATGAATTGTCAAGGTGACATCAAGGCAGAGTGACATAATAACGAGTTGGTGTTCACAGCGTGGGGAAGACGTCCCTCATGTGCCGGTACGTGCAGGGCAAGTTCAGAGAGCTCTATCGAGCATCTATCGGTATCGTACCTCCGTCTGGTGAAACCGACCTCCTATGCTCACTCTCCCTTCGCACTCACAGGGGCTGATTTCCTGACCAAGGAGCTGCTGGTCGACGACACCATTGTCTACCTTCAAGTGTGGGACACTGGTACACTGCATCACTACTACCCCCTCCCACCACAGTGGTTGATTGTTCTAATTCTAACTGGTGGGAGCGCAGCGGGGCAGGATCGCTTCGAAACGCTGGGGCGAGTGTTCTATCGGGGCACCGACGTGTGCATCCTGGTGTACGACATCACCAACCCGCGCTCCCTCGAGCGGCTGGAACAGTGGAAGCGCGTCTACGAGGAGAGCATGCCCACGCAGGCCGACGTCGACCACACGGTCTTCGGCGTCTTTGCCAACAAGGTACTTCACTGCTTCGTTCTTTTTGTCATGTACTGCTCGTTGATGCAGCAGACGATGATGTGATGACGATGGTCTCATGGACGTTCAGACAGACTTGGAGGAGCAGAGGAAGGTGTCGCATGCCAAGGCCGAGGCGTGGTGCAGGGAGAACGGCGACATGCCCCACTTCTCGGTCAGCGCCAAGGACGGCGAGAACGTCGAGCAGGCCTTCCACGCCCTCGCCAAGAAGGCCAAGCGAAAGCTCGACATCTGGTACGCCTGATGACCATCATCAGCTTCTTTTGTGGCTCACGCCGGCTTCTTTGGTCTAACCCTCTACGACAGGAATCAACAACAGCTCGCCGAGGACAGGATACACCTGCGCGATGTGCACATGGAGAAGGACGGCGAGCAGCCTTGCCAGTTGTCGTGTTAGTGGAGAGGGCGGGTGTGCCAAACGAGCACACAGCTCAACTTGTAGCAATAAGTATGGAATAATTATTTATTTCTACGTAGCGACCAAAGTCCGTTGAGCGCCTTGCGGAGGGAGGGGAGAGATGACGAGGCCTCTGTGCGTCGGTGGGGGGGCGCAGGTGAGCAATTGATTCATGTTCGCTCGGAACATTTAAATTGGCGAAAGATTTGAAAATTGAGGGGGGGGGCATACAATTGTTTACTTGGACTCAGACTTGGTGAAGTACTTCGTGAGGAAGGAAGGCTCGATTACGTAGGCCGCAGCGAGACCTGCGAGGGCACCCCAGCGGAAAGCAGTGGGAGCGTAGTTCTTGGTCAGGGGAATCAGCCTCTTGCCGAAGACGGTGGCCTTGGTGAACACATTGGCGTAGAAGCGCTGGTAGGCGATGGTCTCGTGGTAGGGCACCGAGCGGATGGTGCCGGTGCGGGTGGCGGCCTCCTCGAGGTTCACCGTAGCGTGGGTCTTGTCGAGCTTGTGGATGGACATTATCTTGTTCGATTGATCTCTTGAATTCAACAAATCGAAATAAATCGCCGCTGAAGATTAGAAAAAAGAAGCAGCTCTCACGGCATGCAAACTATGCGGTCAGGAAATAGAGAAATATAGATATTGTTTTACTTACAACATTACTCTGCAATTGGTGTGAGCAAGTGCTTTGTTCGCTTCTTCTTTTCCTTTGCCGGCGTGCTCGTGCGTAGCGGCGTCGTCGTGGTGGTTGTCGATGTCGATGTCGATGTCGTGCAGGAGGCGGTAGCGCACGTCGAGCACGTGCACGAAGACAGAGAGGTGCAGAAGGAAAACGAGGAGAAGCAGGAGGACGAAGATGAAGTTGTCGCAGTAGCTGCGCTGGATGAAGATGAATCAGGGAGGAAGCTGAGCGTGTCCGATCCCGTCGGCGACACCGGCGGCGACGTGCGCGTGGTGGTGGAAGACGAGCCGCAGCCGCCCTCGGCGCTGATCATGCCGCTGCCCTTGTAGTAGGGGTGGTTGATCACGTCCCAGATGGTGGCGCGCCTGAGCGGGTTGGGCTCCAGCAGCCGGCAGAGCAGGTCGAACACGTCGGGATCGCCCTTGATCTGCGCATCGACCCGCCAGGCGCCCCGGCGGATCTTGCGGTGGGTGCTGGTGGGGTCGGCGGCGTAGAAGGGCAGCTTGCCGGTCACCATCGTGTAGAGCACAGCGCCCAGCGACCACAAATCAACCTGGGGTGCTTCAATGTCAGCACTCCTATCTTCTCAAACAGCAATTTATGTGGGTTTTCAAAACATATGTTCGTACGCACCTCGGGTCCTACATATGTGGCCGATGATGTGATGATCTCAGGCGAAGCATAGTTCAGCGATCCCACACCTATGGAATGCTGCGTGTTGGTAATCTGATGGTTGCAATGCCAACCAACGCCGTTGGTTTTAGATGTTGTTGTTGGGGACGCACCCTCGGTTTCCAGTTTGTAGGAAGACCAGAAGTTGGAGAAGCCAAAGTCGGCGAGCAGGAGGTTGCGGTCCTTGTCCAGGAGGCAGTTCTCAGGCTTGAGGTCGCGGTGCATGTAGCCCTGGGAGTGCATGTAGCTCAGCGCGCTCACCAGCTGTCGGAAGAGGCGGCGCGCTTCTGGTCGCGGCAGCTGCTTGTGGGCCTTGATGTGCTCGAAGAGGTCGCCGCCCTCGGCGTAGTCCATGACGAGGCACAGCCGGGAGTCGTTCTCGAACACGCCGTGGAGCTTGATGATGTGTCGGTGCGCGAGGTTGCTCATGACGTTGTACTCGGTGCGCAGCCTCTCCATCTGACGATCGGTGAGCTGCTTCGAGCAGATCTTGAGCGCCACCTGCTGGCCCGTGACCGGGTCGAGCCCCGCGTACACGCGGCCGCCACCGCCGCTGCCGATGAGGTGGCACACCCGGTAGTGGCCCACCGTGAACATCAGGGAGCCCTGCACCCGCGACACCTCCACGCCTGTTGCCACGTCAGCAACAAAACATCAAAAAGAAATGAGAAACAAAATCGATCGCAGATTAATTCATTCTGATTCGGGTTGGCGAAAGCAAGGAGATGAAGCTGCATACCGGCTTGGGTGGTCTGGAGGGACTTGAGCTCGGTGCGCGACTCGCACGGCACCGTCATCTCGGAGACGCTCTTCCTCGGGCGGAGCTTGCCCCGGCGCTCCATGAGCCTGCAGCCGGCCGCAGCGACCGCCGTGGCCACCGCCACGAGCTCAGTTTGTGTCTGTGACTGCGTGCACGTGGTGCCGCCTTGGCCGGAGTCGTCGTGGTATTGTTCGGAGCTCGTCATGTCTTGTGTGCTGTGTGAGTTGTAGGGTGCTGCGGACACTCGTAGGGTGGTGGGATTGTGGTGGCTGATGTCAACGTCAAGAGGATCTGGAGACTGGTGAGTGAGTATAACCAGCCGGCTGAAGAAGACGGGTTACGTGCGAAGGAAGAAGCCGACCCCGCTCCTTCTGGGAAACACAACACATAACACACCGATGCCTAAACTTCACTTTGCCTCCGGCCAACGGGCGGATGCTCATCAAGTTCTCAACGAAGAGTCCAGTTGTTAGCTTAAATTACCTAAAACAGAATCTGGTTCGCCACGAGGCGTGAGCTATGTTAGAGTATTTAATGAAATTTCAACCAGTTTGTCCAATCCGCACACGGGATTACAAGTGTGTGCTCGTTCCCTGGCAAAGGCAGCATCTCCTTGGCGAGGAGAGCATCCGCCCTAGCGACTGTTGTCGTGGGCGTTCTTGAGGTCAGTGCACGTGCCACTCGGTCAAGTTGGCGACAGCTGCTTGGTCTTGACCTGCAGTTCTTGTAGGTCGCCGGAGTACAGCTCGGTCGCCTTGGCGATCAACTGTTCCACGTTCACCTTGGGCAGCTGGGCGAGAGTCGACTGACAGTCAGCGGCCGTGGAGGATCATAACAGGTGAACATCAGAAGAACTGTCCGCCCGGACGGAAGGCGCGCGAGGTCGTACGTGAACGCCTCCGAGGAAGTGTTTGAGCTCGCGCGGATTGGAGATGTCGAGGATCTTGTACTTGAGGTGCATGACGATGGCGCAGCCCAGGCAGGCGAGGAAATCGTGCGATACCGCCATCACCCGATCCCACACCCTAGGATGGAGAAAATAGCAGTGAGACCCGGGTGAAAGCGGTGGGTGAAACGCAACGGTGTCCTTACGCCGCACACGCACACAACACCCACCGTCGCACACGCACGCACACGCCGTCGCACACACTCAGGGTTGGTCAACGTACTTGTCCAGAGAGTGTAGCGGGAGGCATGATGTGAAATAGCCCCGAAACCACCTGAAAAGGGAGGATGAGAGTTAGAAGAAGCCGCGGCTTGGAGTCATCACGAGTGCAGTGAACGGGCACGGGCTGGCTGTACTGGTAGCTGAAGCCGTCGAGTGTGATGTGCAGCGAGAGGAGGTGTCGCCACACGTCCGGCACGCACTTCTCGACAAGGCGAGAGAGAACGTTGATCTAGGAGAGGCCACAGGAGGAGAAACACGAAACGGCGAAGTGTAAGACACACAGGCCGGTGGTGACAAATGAGGGCGAACATGTCGTACTTGGTGGTAGATGCCGGTGGCGTGGTGGCCATAGATCTGCTCTCGGCACTGAAGAAAAGCAGAGTAGCACCAATAGGCGTCGGCCTCGCTCTGCGTCCCGCACACATAGCAAAACACTTCGGCGATGCGGCGTAGCTCTTCGGCGTCGTAGTCTTGTTTCTAGTGAGAAGCAAGCGGACAGCGGGTCAGCCACACAAGCCTTCAGATGGTGCAGGTGGGGGGGGGAGGAGAGACCAGGTCCGAACCTGAGCTGTTTGTGACGATTCGTCGAATAAATACGTCTGTACTCTGTACACGACGGACAGCAGGTCCGCCATCTCGCTCTTGGAAAGCTGTGCCACAAACACATGAGCGAGCACGCACCACACGCACCAAACACGCGCGCTAAACATGAAACATACTTGCGCTGTGGCGGATGATGGTGATGGGATTGCTCGAGGCACTGATGGGGAATCGTCTGTGTGCTCTGTGGGAGCCTGTGAGATGTCCGGTCGGCCCTGCAGTGATCGGATTGTGTCGCTGGGAAACAATGTAAGTCGCTGCCGCTCAACGATCAGAGTGGAGAGGCACCTGGCCGCGTCGGACGGTGACAAGACAGAGCGATAGATGAGAAGCGCAGCGTGCTTGATGTCCTCATACTGAGCTGTCTTCTGTTGGTGGACGAACTCCCACACTTCCCTGTACACCGGCAGCACGCCTGCACACAGCGCTGTGAGCGAGCAGAGTACAGACGGGTGGAGCTGCTCGCAGCTGGGCAAGGTTTGGACAAGAAGGTACCGAGTAGAAGCTTCCATATGATGGCACGATACTCGGGGGGAAGCGCACACGACAAGCAGATCTTGTGTAGCTTCTTCGTTTCTGCGGCCAAAACGAATCTCTGATTAATTACAGTTGAGATGCAAATGATGCTGTGGGCGGTGAGCGGACCAACAACGTTGTCCTTGAGCATGAGCTCGAGCGAGCTCTTCAGCTCGGCTCCTTGAAACCCCAACGACGTGTAGTAGTGTGCACGAAAGTTGGACCTCATGTTGGCGGTGCATGCATCTGTGCGTTTTATATCAAACAAATCAAAAGGAAAAGCGACCACGATTCATTTTTTTAATCTCGAATCGTTCGCTTCCATCACAAAACTGGCCAACAATCGCACTCTCCCTCGTTATGGTTTACAAGTTGTTGACGGCACGCGTGAGCCTGTGGATCGCCTGCGAAGCCACCATCGCGCTAGGGTCCAGCTCCAGCACCTTCTTCATGTCCTCCAGAGCGAGCTTGTACTTCTCCAGGCTCTCGAGGGCAAGGCCGCGACGGAGATAAGCCTTGGAAGAGGGCTTGATGTTGATCGCCGCAGTAGTGTCGTCCACCACCTCCTTGAAATGGTGCAGCTGAGCATAGCAGGTGGCCCTGTTAGTGTAGTAGGTGGCCTTCTCCTCCTCGGTCGAGGCAAGCGTGATGGCCCTGCACAAGAAGAGCGCCAAATCGAGTTGAGATTGCCGCCGCTAGGAAAGCTCACTCGAGCGAGCAGAAGAGAAGGAGAGAAGCGCACCTGGTGTACTTGTCAATAGCCTGCTCGTACTTGGCGTGACGGAAGAGAGCATTGCCCTCCTCCTTGGCGAGCTCGGCGGCGTTGAGAGCAGACTAGATGAAAGCAAATGCAAGATTGAGAGAGTGTTGAAAAATGCGGGTAAGAGGGGAAAGCGTACGCCGTCCTCCCGGAACCTCTTGGGGGCATACTTGGCCTGCCTCTCGGCATCCTCGAGCTTCTGCTTCAGATCGTCATTCTGAGGCTCGTATTCAACGCCCTTCCTGAAGGCCATGGCAGCTTCCTCATAGCGGCTAAGAGACATCAGGGCAGCACCCTTGCGGTACCATCCCTAGTGACAAAAACCACATTAAGCGATCCCGTTTTTTTGGCATTAATGCCAAAATGCGTAAAAATTGCGGTAAAAGTGCAACGAGGCGGGGAGGGGCGGCACCTTGACCCAAGCGGGCTGCAGCTTGATGCACATCTCAGCATCACCGAGCGCCTCGTTGAACTTATCAAGGCCCATGTACGCAGCGCACCGGTTGGAGTAGAAGGTGGAGTCATTGGGGTCGGCCTTAATGGCCTTGGTGTACCATTCGATGGCTTCGGGGTACTGCTTCTTCAGGAAGAAGGCGTTACCCTTGGCTTTGGCTTCAGCGGCGGCTTTGTTCGACATGATTGTTGTGATGGTGAATGATGAGTTGGTCTGTGCCGGACTTGTTTGCCGCGGTGGCGAAACCACATTTTTCAACTTTTTGTGGTTGCCGCCCGATTTCCGCATAGTTTTGGTGATGGAAGCAAAATCTGGAGAATGTACCTTTTCCTGCGCATTTCTTCCTTTCAAGCTGTGTTGATCTGTTCCGCGATTAGGCCAGGGAGGCACAAGCAAGCATCAGACCGAACATGTCGTGGGGTACGCCCTGTGTTTCACCCTACACAATTGTGGGGTCAATTAAGTAATGTTGTCGCCATATGTATGCGCAATTGCAGATGATGACGATTTTGAGGTGAAGGTGCCGGCAGACAAGCCCACCATCGTAAATGCCTGGGATGATGAGGAGGAGGACACCGCCGGTCCTGCTACTGATGATTGGGAGGATTTTGGTAAGCCCAAGGAACCGAAGGTCCCCGCTGGTCCGGCGGAGGAGAAGAAGACATTCACGCAAGTATCGGGGAAGAAGAAGCGAGGAAAGGCCCTTGCCGAGAAAATCAGGCAAAAGGAAGAGGAAGAGGAAGAAGCCCCGCGCAAATTGACCTACGAGGAGAAGAAGAGGCTGCAGGAGCAAGTCGTGGCCTCCGATCTCGAAAATGCGATGGACGCGTTCGCCGTGAAGGACTCGGCGCTCAAAGATTCGGACATCCTGTTCGGCGATGACGGCGACGAGGGCGAGGCGAAGAAGGAGATCACACTCGAGACCTTTAAGCCCAGGAGCGAAAGGGAGTTCATCAAGCTCGCCGAGCTGGTGAGCAAGAAAGTGGAGCCGTTCTCGGTACCAACCTTCACTCTCTACAACTGCATAATCATGTTAATCCGTGATCGAGGCCGCATCTGACTAGTCTTTTGCTCACTCAGGCGAGCGCTTTCTACACGACCTTCCTGAAGGAGATGCTCAGGCAAGCGACCGTCAACGTCGAGGCCGAAGACGTCAAGGACCTCATCGCCACGCTCAACGTCGTCGTCAACGACAAGCTCAAGGCCTCCTCGGCCAAGAAGGGCAAGAAGGGAAAGAAGAAGGCCCCCACGAAGACCACCGCCGCCGTCCACGAGGATATGGTGGACGACGAGTACGACATGTTTGCTTGAAGCTCTTCTATTTATTGTTCGCGAGTGTGCGCTGTCCTGGCTGACGTGAAACACGAAGCGCAATCAAAGTGCGCATTCATCCCCCGCGTGATCCTTCTCCGTCTTCGTCGTCGTCTTCTTATCTACAATTGATCGCTCCTTCCTCGACGAGTAAGAGACTCATCACGCGTGTTGCTCGAGGTCCGTCTTGCATTGCTGGCATGTGTAGAGTGCGCCTGTGGTGTGCAGTTCTCTTCAGTCAGGAGTGGTTGATAAGCGCCGATCAACGTTGGGCGAGTGGGTGCACGCGTACCGAATGCATGTCCTCCGCCGTCATCCACACACTCCTTGTGGTACGGTCTGCCACAGATGCGGCAGCGGTACTGCGCGGAGAGAACAGAAGCCAACATGTTGGCTTTTGGCGAGGCTGAGGCGGAAGAAGATGGTGGTCGGTGGTGGTACCATGAGGCCGTAGCCCGGCTGGCCGCAGGAGCAAAGGTTCCTCTCGACGAGGGCCGCCGCCGCAGTGCTGGGCTGCGTCTGTCGCAGCCTCGACCTCCTTCTGTTTCCGCTGTCGGCGTCCGACGTGGGCGAAGGCACAGCTGGGCTTGCCAGGGAGTGAGCGATGTGCTTGCTTTCGTCTTTCTTGTTCCTGTGGTCGCTTTCGCTCGTCTCTTCGAGGCTCGAGAAGAAGGTCGACTCGGCTTCTCGCTTCTTCGGCGAGGGGAAGGCAGCTGAGCGTTGACGGCTTTTGGGAGGTGGAGAGCAGGCCAAGGGAATGGCCGGCTCTTCTTCCTCGTCTCCGATGTTGATCAAGCATACTGGGCGACTGGACGACCCCACGGTGGACATCTCTCGCCTCGGCGACGGCTCCACCGATACGGCTCGAGAAGAAGTTACCCCGAGCGCGCGTGAACACGCTGTAGTCGTCGCGTGAGCCGGCTCCTCGGGAGTCTGCTTGAACATCTCTCTGACCATCTGCCAGTGACTCGTCAGCACGGTGCAATCCCATCTGCGCTCCTTGCGTACCGTTGGTGCTCTCTCTTCCTGCATGGGATCTTCTTTCTGGAGGTGATGCTCTTCGGGCTGTTCTTCGCTAGGAGCTTGCAACTCAGCCAGCGTTGCCGCGGGTGCGCACGCTTCTGTTGCGGCTGACCTCTGCTTCGCCATCTCTTCTCGCTTCAGCTTCTCCTCGCTGCGTAAGTGTTCAAGAGAGTGTAGGTTGAGATCGAGAGTGGCAGAACGTGGGCGGTGGGTGGAAGGTACTGGTCGGTCTGCCTCTTCAGCAGTTGCTGTGTCAGCGCGAAACGCTCCTGGAGGACGCGTTCTCTTTCCGCCCATTCCTTCTTGGCGCTCTCGCTGCTGGTTTCCGCCACTTGCAGCCGCTGGGCAAGGCGTTCGACCTCGGCTTTCAGCTCACCTCACGCGCCCGAGACAGATTCAATTCCCCCGCGCTCTCCCGCTGTTGCTGCACGGAGGTGAGGCGACGATCGGTCACAATGAACAATGCAGCTTACCTCGAAGTTCTTATCGTGTAGGCTCTGGTTTGCTGCTCTGAGCTCGGCAATTAGTGCCTCCTGATCCGAGGCTCGCTTGGTGGCATCGTTGATCAAGCCTTGAAGTTGTTCGCACAAGCTCAAGGAGGACTGTGGGAGGCATAGTCTGAGCAGACTTCATTACTCATCCGTGAGAGTAGAGCGATACCTCCTTGTCGCTCCTAGCTCTGGACAGATCTTCGCGCATATTGCTGGTCTGTTGCTGCTCCTAGCGACCGGGAAGACAAGTCAGATGGCCTAGCAATGGGAGGGTAAACATGAAGCCGGTAATCTACCTTCTTCAGTTCGGCTTCCAGAGTCTCTACTCTGTCCTGGCGGCTTGCGACCTCTGCTTCGAGCGTAAAGACTTTATCTTGCAGCGACTTGTGGCGCTGATGATACTTCGATGCTTCTTGATTGCGCAGTCTCAGCACCTCTGTGGTATCACGCACTCATACAGTCAAATGGCATTTCGTCTCTTCATGAAAAGTCGAGGCCAGGTACCTGTGATGTCTTCGTGCTGGCTCAGCATGGACGAGTGCGTCTTCTTTAGCGATTCGACTAATCGGACAGCGAACGAGTTAGCGCTATCGGGGCTGATCGCAGAGATACGATACCGGTGTCTCTCTCCATGCGAAAGGCAGCTGAGAGTTCCTCAACTTCCTGCTGTACTTGCTTGAAGTTGAGCTCGAACATGTCGATCAAGTCGTCGCTCCTGCTAACCTTCGTAGCGAGAGCCGCCAATTGCTTCTCCTTGTCTCCAAGTTTGGCCTCCAACTGATACTGCTCGCCTGTCGAGTAGCAAGCATCTCACCCATCCTACCATCAATCAGATTTGGCTCGGCCGAATGAATACCTTGAGAGCTTCGATACAGTCGCTCTTGGCCTTGAGCTTGGCTGCGAACGCCGAGTGTTCGTGCTTCAGCTTATCGTTCTCCTCCAAGGCTCGTTTTGTCGTCTCTTCGAGCTAGTCTCGGACACGCGAGCGGAAGAGTCAGGCAGCACGCGCACCCCCAAGAATGAACGATGGTGGCTTACCTGGCGTCTCTCGCAAACGTACTCCTCGTGGCCCTCGGTAGAAGGAGAAGTGGGCGTATCGGTAGCTCGCGCCTTGGCCTTGGCTTCGCTTTGCTCCCTTGCTTTACGCTCCTCCTCCATGGACAGCTGACGGAGGGGGTGAGAGCTTATTACAAGCACGCCTGGTGTGAGGAAGTAATACCTGTTGGTGGCTCATCTCATCATAGAGCGATGATATGCGGCCACGCAGCTTGGCGAATGCCAACGAGCATGATGGTAGCGTGTGGCCGAGAGCCTAAGACAAGATGAAGTGGCGCATGACCATTTGTAGGACCTTGTAGCGTGCCAAAGAGACGTACAGCTTGAGAGGGTTCCATCGCAGCTACTTGCTGGACTTCTGGAACGAGCGTGCAGGTTCATGAAGGTCTGTAGCATGTAGAGGGGGGGGTTAGGGTACCAGCAGACCGCGGTCGTTTCGCGAGGGGCGCCTTCTGCTTGAGCCCGCGCCTCTTGGGAGAAGTCTCACGTGAGCTGCTCACCTCAGAGCGAGGCGAACTGGGAACGCCTGCCCCTTCAGCAACGACCTCTTCTGACTCCATCTCGTGTAGCGACTTGTTTGCCAAACAAAAGAAAAATCAATTCTATGTTTATTTTCAAGTCGGCCGAGCGGGCAAAGGCCTCAGTTCTTGCCCCAGAGGTACGTCTTCTCCACAAGCCTTCGCCCGATTCCTCCCTTTGGCTTGCGGTGGTCGTACTGCAGGACACAGAGGGGGGTTACGTGAGATAACGGCGTGTTGCAAACGCGCATGAGACTGAGGAATGCTTACGAGATTCACGCCCTGACCCTGAGGCGCCTGCTGATGGACGGGCGGCTGGGGGTGGTACGCGGGAGGCGCATAGTAGCCCACAGGAGGCGTCAGCCCGTAGCCATATGGCGGCGGGGTCTGCTGTTGATAGCCCGCATACGGGTCGTAGCCCATCGTTGCCTGCTGCGTCTGCTGACGCGGCGGAAGCGGAGGGGCCACAGGCTGAGGGAAGCTCAGCGGCTCCACCTCCACCGGAGCGACGTACGCCGGGACCGGTACTGGGGAGGGAGGCCTGTGCTGCTCCGACCTTGGCGCCTCGAACCGCTTGACGTACTCAGAGACGTACCTGGCGCATGCGCAAGCAAGCGACGAGTCAACGACAACGTGGCGACCATGAGACGAGGGTGGTGACTGGTAGGTAGGTGTACGTGATGACGCTGTGCGCGTCGATCGGATGCTGCCCATCAAGGTCGCTTACATCCAAGAGTTGCGGGATGCCGAGCCTGTGCTCGGCGGTGGTGAATGCGATGCGCAAGTTCTCGTCCCTGGAGGCCTGATGGAGATGAAGATGAGGAAAAAAAAAAAAAACCACACCACCACCGCACCACACAGAGCGACGGGCAACGTACAGGGTTCAGCATCTGGTATTCGACCAGGGAGGGGTCGTAGCTGTGCAGCAGAGCGTTGAAGGCCAATCCATCGGCAAAGCTACAGAGTCGAGCTTGATGATTAGTGAAACATGCATTCACACCGTGATGATCACCATACGCCACAGGAGATGACGCACCTCTCCGTAAAGTTCTGGATGTTGACGCCTTCGTAGCCCTTGGTGCGCTCTTGGCACCAGTTCAAGAGGGCCGCGTTCGCGGTCTGTTCGAAAGACTGCATGTTGAGCGGACGAGGAGACTGTTCTCCTGTGTTCGCTCCGCTCGCAGCAGCGCCTCCTGCAAGAACAATGAATGTACATTCAGCAATCGACGCGTAGAAACTGAACCTTCGCCTTGACGAGGATCCGTACCGACAGCAAGCGGCTTTCTCACTCCAGAGTCCAGCACGAGTGTCCAGATCATGCCCATCATCATCTTGACGTCTCCGTCGATAACGTCTGCCAATCCCATCACGATCGATCCAGTCAGCGAACTGCAGGCGCCAGCACAATAGAGAGGGAGGGAGGGAGGGAGAGTGGCGTGGTGGCAGTACTGGCGGGCTTGAGGAAGGGGTAGCTGGTGCTCGTCACTTGCTCGAGCATGTTGAACGCCATCACCACGTTGTCCAGAGCGTGTATTTTGCTGCTCGGTTGCATGTGGTAGTGCGGCAATTGAATCCCGTACAGCCGGTGGAGCAGGTTGATCAGCACCACGCCATCTACATTCGTGCCGCGAACACGCACACAAAGACACGACACACACGACACACACACAACAGTGAGCCATGGCAGAGTATTAATGGTGGCTCGTCTCCTCCAGGTGTGTTGCAGCCAATGGGGTGAAGGTCCATGGTTTGTAAGTCAACCACCGTAGTGGTTTCAAGGAATGGTTGCTTCATAGCCCACACGTGGAGACGGAGGTTCTGTTGAGGGGGAAGGGAAGTGGAAGAGGAGGGCGTACTGCGCAGGTCTTGTATGGGGTCGTTGATTTGGATGGGAGGCGAGCCGTCCTTCAGCTGCGAGTTTATCCATCTTGTGTACGTCTTCGCAGTGGTCGGAAGGAGAAAATAAATAAATAAATAAATAAAAACAAAGATGCAAGTGTGCAAAAGGGGGGTACTCTTAGTTGTGCATCTTCTCGGCTTTGCTCTTTGGCTCTCGTAATCTCTTCGCGGTTGGGAATGACGGTCTCCATCTTCAACTCAAGGCTGGGCGCACGCTCCATCTGGTGCGTCCCGGTTTGTTGGTGTGCTGCCGTGTCTGCCTCGACGTCTGCAGTCCCGAAGGCTTGTTGCTGCTGTGGGGGTTGTTGCTGATGTTGAAGTTGTTGTGTCTCCATGATAGTTGGGGTGCTGCTGTCTTGCCACCACTCGATAACTGTCGGTTCATAAACAGCACCGCCAGCAGTCGCTGTGGTTGAGCTCGTCTGCACCACCGGAGGTGTGTCCATTGAGTGTACGGTCCGTCTTCTGCTTGCGTTAGTGCGCGAGGCTCCACACCAAAAGCCGCAGAATAAACTTGGCCTTTTTTGTCGACCTGAATAATGTCATCCAATCAAAACTTCTTCCAAAATGCCCCGCACACGAGACGGGACGTCATCATGTACACAAAAAACAACGCTAGGCGGCTACGTCCCCTCACCACACGCTCTGGTCTCTACTCCCTACTCAGGGACTGCCAGTACTCGAGCTCGCTTTGTCGGAGGATGGCAGCGAGTTGCTCGTCCTCGTCGCCGAACGCTGCAAGGCCGCTGCCGGCAGAGGGGTCCAGAGAGGCACCGCCGAGGGCCGCTTTGAGCTCGCCCTCGCCCATGAAGAAGTCGCCCTCGCGGTCGATCCCGGGCACGGCGACGTTGGCCTCGAGCGCACTTTGGCGGAGCACTTCCTCTTCCAGCTGCTTCTGCGTAGCCTCCCACTCGCTCGCTTCCACCACGTCTTTGTACAGTGTGTCCTCGATCGACTGCACGCAGAGCGCACAACACCAACAACGCGTTCAGAACAAGGCAAGACAAGGCGAGACTCGTTTGTTGCAGGTACGTACCTGCTCGATGGCTCGCTCCATCTCCAGGCCGGGATTGTTGAGCTGCGGCAGTCCGAGCCCAACGCCCACGGAGGGATTCTCGGGATCGATGACCGAGTTGTAGTGGTTGCCCCAGTGGTACGAGAGGCGGATCGGCGCGTACTCCGTGAAGTAGTGCTTGTGGAAGATGTTGATCGGTTCTGAATGTAAGGTACTGTTAGTCCCGATTGGCCAGTCGCCATCAGCATCGAAAGACGCCACGTACCTCTGTGCCCGTAGGCGTAGACCTCGATCGGCCGATTGTAGATCTCGGATATGGCTTGGATCTCCAAGTGGTTGCCGAACACCTTGTCCCGCTTCTTCCGTCGCACGTACTCTGTGAAGTCCTCGGCCACGAACTGCGAGTAGTGCTCCCTTTCTTTCTCCTGCAGTGGGCAACAAACACGCCAGTGAGTTGAGTGCAACCGTCACGTTCTCGAGAACTCTTTTTGAAGGTGGAACGAAGAAGCAGAAAGACTCAACGTTACCATGTAGTCCATGCAGCGACTTCTCACCTCGTCGTGCATCTCAGCGTCGCCATAGACCTGGTCAGCTTTGGTGGCAACAAGAAGAGAAGACTCAGCACTTCTACCACTTCAATGGCGCAGGTGCGACATCACACTTACCCACTGCTCTAAACAGGCAGTTGCCGTCGCCTGTCATCCGCTTGATCTGGTAGCCGACCCGTCTGAGGTCCTCCTCGAAAGCTCCTTCGTCTTCAGGAAGCGTGCCATGTGAGTCGGCAACGGCTCCCTGCCGACCTTCATCGTCGCTGTTGTACCCATCCTCGCCGCCGGCCGACTTTCGTGGCTTTTTGGCGTCACGGTCGCTCAACGCCTGTGACACCGGTCGGGAGGTGCCAACTGTGCCAACTGTTGGGCGCGAGGGTGAGGGTACTGGCCGCGAGGGGGTGGTTGTAGATGTAGGGAACAGCAGAGCATCATCGTCTTCACCCTCTGAGTCATACATGGCAAGACTGATCCAATCAAAAGCAGGAGAGTTTAATCGTAAGTTGAAGGGCCTGCATGCATGCATGCATTCATGGGTGGGTGGCACCTTGGCTTTTTCCTCTCGGCACAGAACAAGAATTGATGAAATGTGGCCAGATGCAGGGCTGGGTGATTTTGATGTTTTAGCGAATCTACTTCCAGCAAACAGAAATTTCCTCCGTTGCCAATTTCACTTCCAATTCTTTTTCTGTTTTTTTTGATCCAATAAATGTGTCAATGATGTACAGGGGCTTAGCTATGACATAGTTTACAACCTCCACTTTAGGGAAGGTCCGTCAAGCTCTTCTTGGGGGGCGGACCCTTGGGCTTGCCACCCTCCTTGGTGTAGCGAATGTGCGACGCCTCAGCCGCAGAGGTGGTGCCATTGTCGTCAGCTTTCCAACTCACTGCACCACGACCACGTCCAGGTGTTAGCACGACCTCTTTTTCGTTCTTCTTGTCGATGTGAGGCGTACCTTTGGCAGGGGGCGGCTCGATGAAGTTCTTGTGCTGCTTGATCAGTCCCTGCACACCAGTGGGCTGGCCAGGCTTCGCCGGCGACGCCTTCTGCTTTGCCGCTTCCGCTTCGAACTGAGCCTTCAGTGCTGACGCCATCTTCTCGCTTGGATTCTTCTGCTTCTCGCGTTGTTCAACAAGTGGAAGCTGGCAGCAAATTAATTTTCTTCTGATTTCGGAACGGTTTCTGTGTTTCCCAAATGTGTTTCATCTGGCGCCAAAAATTCTGCCCAAAACACGAAAATCTGCTTCTGATCAAAAGCGAAAGATGCAACTTCAGCGAGAGCTCGATAGGTTGGGCGGGAAGCACAAGGCAATCAAGGATGAACTGGCGATTGCGATGACTCTCGCCACCGAAGTGGCGGTCGCGTTAGAGGAGCAGGGCGAAGGAGAGAAAGTATGAATGCTCGTTTGAATTGTCCATCACCAGGAGATTAACGGCCAAATTCTTATCAGGTTCAGAATTTGGACGAGGCTATGCAGTCGTACATCACCATGGAAAAGCTGCTTCAAGATCATGCCACCATTATCGGCGAAGTTCGAAACGTGCTGCGAAATGAAGAGGTGCGTTCGCCTGATTTTGCTCTTTTGGTCTCGTTCTCCCTATTCACTCCACGCAGGGTGAAACAAACTTGGTGGAGCTCATCGACAGACGACACGCCGAAGCGGCAGAGGAAGATGCACAGTTCCAGCGACATCCGCGATACCGCGAGTTTAGACAGAAAGTCTGGGTGCGGTCCTGCAAGCACTATGACCACCCCTCGTCGCTCTGTGCTCACACACTTCACTTTCCAGAAGGTGCACCATCCCGATGAGGCACTTCCCGATGAAGCAAACGACGATCTGGTGGTGATGGCGACACAGGACGAAAACAACCTCATGTGCCCCATCACGCGCAAGCTTCTAGTCGAGCCAGTGAAGAAGTACGTCATTCACCCGCCCCCGTCTCACGTCGCTGATCTCTGGTCTCTTCCTCTTTGTCCGGTCGCCTCACCCACACCGCTCTTCTACTTCAACCAGCCCCGTGTGCGGCCATCTCTACAGCAAAGAGGCCATCCTGGCTCACATGAAAGCCAACAAGCGAAAGGGCACCAAGTGTCCAGTTGCAGGTCCGTAGCTTGCACGTTAGCGTTGGCTTGATCATTCTTCTTATATGCATTGATGGTGGTGCCCTTGTTGAAGAAGATTGTCGCTCACATGCCCACGACATCTCTCTCACATATCCTCCTCCAGGCTGTGCTGCTGATGTGACCCAACTCGAAGAAGACCGGGAAGTGAGCTACCGAGTGGAGCGCGAGGCCAAGCGAGCCAACAGCAGCAAACGGAAGAGGAAGGCACGAAACGACGACTACACTCAGGTCTAACCTCCAGCTAGGCTTGAAGAAGAAGCAAGAAGAAGAAGAAGATGAGGTCTTGCCGTTCACACACGTAAGTCAGAATAAGAGAAGACGACGGCTTTTGTATTTACATGCGCAGAAGAAGATTGATTACGTTACCTGCATCACTTGCTCGTTTGACCGTCTTGGCTACACCTTCGCTCACTCGTCGGGCCGATGGCCGTGCTCTTGGATGTACTGGATCAGCAGGCTCCTCCTCTGGCTCTCCAGCATGTCCGTCTCTACGAGCAGCTCCTTGGTCGTTTTCAGCTCCTTGAGCTCTTCGCCCAGGACCGCGACCAGACCCTCAGTCGACCGCGAGTACTCGCTCAGCTGACGATGGGCCACGTCAGCAAGCGCCAAAGTGAGTGTCGTGTCGTGTCGTGTCGTGTCGTGTCGTGTCGTGTCGTGTCGTGTCGTGTGTCGCGCGTGTCGTGTCCTGCGTGCGGTCAACCCCATGACGTACCGCGCCGAGCTGGGAGCCGACTGCTTCGAGGATGTCATCCATGGTCTCTTCGGCCTCAATGAGAGCCTGATTGAGCTCGGCAGGCGGCGGCACGATGATGCCGGTGGTGGGGAGTCGGTGGGTGGTGGCCTCGATGGCCGTGGACAGCTCACTGTACGCCGGGGAGATCTTTACGATGCTGTCCTCCAGGAGAGGCATGCACGCGTACTGCACAAGGCGACGACGAGAAGTGAATCGCGAGCGGAGGAACGACTCGAAGCGGCTTGAGGTGGTGCGAAACGTACCTGGGCATTGACGACATCTTCAAGGTGGAGGTCGTACTTGATCCCCTCGAGCAGAGCCTGTTCACGTCGGACCTCCTCGCGCAGCTTGGCAACCGCTTGCGTGGCCGCGTAGAGTTGTTGCTGCGACGCTCTCGTGAGGTCGAAGAAGTAGTAGAAGCATCGGGGTGATGGAGTGGTACCTCCGCCTCTGCCTTCTGCTTTGAGAACGCGTGGCTTGCCCGAGCGTTGATAAAGACCCATTGCAGGTGGACGCTGTACAAGATCTCCAGGTCGTGATTCCACGCCTGCAAGTCGCTTCTCAAGCTTGGCGCTGCGGCTGGCCTGCCTCTTGGCATCGCTCATGGCTTCGCCACCGGTGGCTCCATTGACGGAGCTGGAGCTGGAGCTGCTGCTCCCTGCCGTCGAGCGTGGTTTCGTACCGCTGCTGGTGCTGGTGCTGGGCTTTGTGGGCCTCGAGCTGGAGGAGCTGGTGGTCGGGTGTGATGTGGTGGTGAGCCGCCTGGATGGCTTGGGCTTGTCGGCAGACGCCGCCGCCGTCGTGTCGAGCAGCTTCTTCGTAGCCGAGGGCGCGGTGTGGCCCACCTTTCTTGAGCTGCTTAGCGGAGCCTTCATGGAAGTGGAGGTGGTCTTGGCAGTACTAGAGCTACTCGTAGAGCGTGCAGAAGATTCGCGCGATGTCGTGTTGAGGCGAGATTCACGAGATTCCTTATGGGCACGCGAGGCGGAAGAGGAGGCAGAAGAAGAGGTCGTACGGCTCGTTTTGCTTGGATCTCTCTTTGAAGATGTAGAGGTGGAGGCGGTAGCTGCGGGTCCTGTGGTCTCCCGGTCCCGCGACGGGGGACTGGGGGAGCTAGAAGAGCGATTCGCCATGTATCGAGATTGGACTACTTTCACTGCAGATGCATGTAAAGAAGATTAATCAAAATGGGCAAGACTTGTATAGGGATGCAACCTAGAACCAAGCGTACCTCGTCGCTTTTGTCCACCGAGCGCAGACACGTCGTTAATGTTCGAGATGTTGGTAAGTGTGGTGTCGAGGCATGAGATGTCGGCCGGATGGCCCTCCGCGATTGAGGGCTCGTTCAGGAACGAGAAGTCCTTGTCCACTACACCGTGGCCTTCGAGGTCTCCCATTACGCTAATGCGATGTTCTTTGCTGCGTTTCTTTGCTGGCGCTACCAAAAAGGCGGGAAAGGAGGTCTGGCGGGAAATGGTAAAGAAATGAAACGAAAAAAGTTGTAAACGCGCACCGAACGTTGACTGGCGCGATGATGGAGCCGGCGGCCAAGACACACACGAATCAAGCGAGGAACTTCGCCTCCAAGATGTTGAAAAGCGAAATCGCCCAATGCGATTCTCAATTGATGGGAGATTTCCAGTCCATCCTGCAGGGCGGCTGCATCTACCTCCCCAACTTCTTCTGCGGGGCGAAGGACTTTGCTCTGCTCCAATCTTTGTCTCGCGATCTCGAAAAGGACGCAGGAGAAGGCATGATCAACTGGAGCAAGCATCTCAAGCACGAGAATCCCGCCTTCTCGCCCACCTTCAACGACATCATCAAGAAGATGGCCGACTACTTTGTACGCGCTGCTATTGCATCGCTGATCTGTGCAGACCCTAAAGATCTCTATCTACGCAGGACGTTGAGGTGCATGCGTCGCGGCTCAACTTCTACCCCAACTCGAGCTCCTGGAAGCCGTTCCACCACGACAGCCATGCTTACGGCGACAAGGGCACCAAGGAAGACTTCACCATGGGCGCCTCCTTCGGAGCATCGCGCCAGCTCGTATTCCTGCATCCACCTTCTGGTTCGCTCTCTATTGATGCTTGTGTGTGGCGCACGCACGCAACGCATGCAATGCAATGCACAGTTTCCTGACGTGCAACCTGAGCAGGCAGGACCTTCGACTTCCCACAGGTGAATGGAGACATCTTTGCGTTCAACTCGGAGGTGAACCAGCGATTCCAGCATGGCGTGCCCAAGGCGTGAGGTCAAAACGGACCACGCTTCTCCATCATCGCCTGGGGTAGAAGGAGGTACACAACCTACTGTGTGCATACAATTTCAAATTGGTTCGTGTTCACAGCTCAACATCAATCCTCTCGTGACTACGTGTCGAGCAGGACAATCAACGAACGGAATGGCGGAGGAGAGGGTGCAAGCATTAACAACATGGAAGACAAGAAGATGAATGGAGAAGACAAGCCAAGCCACACCTATATACAGCAACAACATCACAATGAAGAGAAAGCAAAGGAAGACGACAAGGAGATCGCCATGGCCGTGTACGAGGTCACTGAGCTAGTGGACAAGTTCGTGTTGCAGAACCAACAGCAGGCCAAAGGTAACCTACATTCATTACAATTCACCTTTCCTTCTTCTTCATCAGCCTGACAAAGACATGGAGTCGAGTCTCACGTTGCGGTGTTCGTGTCGTTGTGTTGTCTTCAAGGCAAGGCAGGCCAGCGCAATGCGCGGGTGCAGCCCACGAGCAGCGCCAGCGGAGGCGGAAGCAGAGGCGGTGGCGGCCGAGGGAGTCCGTCGCGGATTCAGGGCGGGTGGGCCACATCCAGCTCCGCCGGGTCGGGTAGTCGTGGCGGCGCCTCTCGAGGGGCCAGGCGAGGCATGACCTCATCATCATAATGACTCACCATCACCACGCCCCTTCTGAGAATATCAAGTATAATATTTATTTTATAAAACGTCTAACAGCATTTTATTTTGTTTTTATTTTAATTTGCCACTAGAGGGATGAGACGAGCGAGTGTGTTGGCATCGGTACAGGGGACACACCCTTGGACGAGCGGAGGCAGTCGTGTGGTGGGAGCTCGCACGCTCACGACCAGCGCTGGTGCCGGCTCTGCAGATCGCTGGAAAAAGAACTTCAAGAAGGTGGTGCCCGAGGGCGACTCGAAGGAGCGCGCCGTGTGCCAGGAGTGCGGGTTCATCAACTACCACAACCCCAAGATTGTGGCCGGCGTCGTGGCACTCTCCTCCACGTACATACCCGTCAGGATTTATTTTTCAAAAAATAGAATCTTATCTTCATCTATACGTGTGCAGTGGCAAGGTGCTGCTGTGCAAGCGTGCCATTGAACCCAAGACTGGCTACTGGACCCTGCCCGCAGGTGCCGCCTCTAACTCTCTCCGTTCTCAATCGGCAAGCCTGTGAACTCATCAGTCTTGCATCGCGCGATGCAATGCTGGCTACACAGGCTACATGGAAGTGGGTGAGACAGTGCAGGCTGGAGCGGCGAGAGAGGCGCGGGAAGAGGCCAACGCCACCGTGGAGGCCGGCTCTCTGCTTACGATGTATGACGTGCCCAGGATCGGACAGGTAAAAAGCACGGATACACCACGCACACACGCACCACCGCACACGCACACGCACATCGTACCTGCACACCTGACGCGATGGGTTGGGTGCAGGTGCATATGTACTACAGAGCCAAGCTGCTCTCCGACGAGGTGTCCGCGGGCGAGGAGACGCTGGACGTTGCGCTGGTGGACCTGGACGAGATCCCGTGGGACCAACTGGCCTTCCCCACCGTGCGGCACACGCTGGAGTTCTTCCTCAAGACCGGCAGACACTCGGCGGACGCCATCGATTTCAAGTCCATCACCGAACAGCTCATCTGATTGATTCGTCTTCAACAAACACTATATCCTCACATTACAAGTAACATTCTCATATCGTCCCATCTAGACACCAATCTCTGGCACGCCACACTATTGTAGCGTACAGCCGGACTCGCTCTCCTGGGCCGCGTCCGGAGCCTTTACCATGGTGCCCTGTAGGAAGGCGGCCCGGTCCCGCAGCTGTTGTCGCCCCTTCTCCGTCCCTGCGGTGTGTTGCGTGTCAGTGTGCAATCCTGTGTGCAAAACACGCACACCGACGCACACCGATGCACACCGATGCAGTCATAGAGAAACCGAATGTCATCGTACTCTTTTTCCAGTTGAAGTACTGTTTGTGAGCTAGTGAGGAGCCTTGCAGTGTGTACCCCATGGCTTGCCATTGGTGGAGTTGCCACATGAAAGCCTGTAGAAAAACATGATTAGAAATGAAAAGCGAGCGAAGCTGTGTTGTGTTGTGTTGTGTTGTGTTGTGTTGTGTTGTGTTGTGTTGTGTTGTATGCGGTGAGTACTTCATTCGGGCATACGATCGATCGCTTCTTCTTGAGCTTGTGCAGCGCCTTCGTGACATCCCACCGGTTCTCCTTCATCAGCCACGCTAGCAACACCACCCACATACGGGTTTTATGTCAGCGTAACTGCTCAGAATGTTGAAAGGTTGACACATACACTCACAGTTGCGTGCTGTACCTGTGATGATTGTCGCTGATCGCGATACGCCCGCCATGCTGTTTGAGAGTTGTGTGTGTTGTGTGGTGTGTGTGTGGTGTGTTGTGTGGTGTGTGTGTGTGGTCAGGCTCTGCGCTTGGTGGCTGAATCAGTGATGCCATGGCGTACCAATGGACGAGCACCGCGCCTCTCGTCCTGCCCTCGTTGATAAACGCGACGGAGGACTCGAAGTGGGACAACAGGTCCTCCTGCTTGGAGTCGTACACGGGCAGGCGCTTGTAGATGAAGTCCTGCGCAGAGGATGCAAAGATGAGTGCAGTTGTAGACTGCGGTGTCGCGTCGTGTTGTGTGCGTACCTCGGGATAGCGCATCTCTGCGCTTGCCGCAACGACAAGGATGTGTGTGATGCCATGCTTCTTCATCTCCCCGTACATCAGGCTGGCATCAAATCCTTGCTTGGACAAATTAATAATCATAAAATGATTAAATAAATCTTCCACACCTTGGCGTAAACAACAAATAAAAATCAAGCAATAAGCAATTAAACGATGAAAATCGTGCATTAAATCGGTACCGGATAGGTACAGGCCAGGACAGATCTCGTCCGCCGAGTTGCTAAGCGGTGCGTCCCGCAGGTAGGCCGGCGTTGGGTCGTCAGCCAGCGCCTCTCTCCGTTGATGCACAGGCCTTTCCGCCTGGCTTACGAGGTGGGCGCCGAAATCACGCGTCCCGGGCACCACGTCCATCTCGTGTTGCAGGGTTTTTTTTTGATGAGAACAAGTAGTTGTTTTTCAATTTCTTTTCTTTGTTTATTCTTTTTTCCATTTTAGGTGAAAAGCTGTATAAAATAAAATGACGTAAACAGAATAACCAGAGATCAGCAAGAAAACAAGAATGTATCGAGGTCGTGGCGGTAGGGGCAGAGGCAGAGGTGGATGGCGGGGCAGGGGCAGAGGATGGGGGAGGGGCCAGCAACCCGACGAACCCAAGCGTTCGCGCCAGCTCGAGGCGGTCATGAAAGGCCAGGTGGCCAGCCTGGCCGAAATCTACCGCGACTCTGAGAAGGTTGACCCACTTGTGTACGACTATTTCTCTATGATGGACCGCTCCACCGTACGTTTCCCCTGTTCCATCTTTTCATTGTTTAATTATTTGAGATTTGATTAATCATTATTTACTATTTACTCTACTTGTTGGCAGATGCTGGGTGTGGAGCGGCTGCACCCCCACCGCGCGCACCATGTCGAGTAGCACGACGTCCTACCGGTGCGCTGGCGCTTCTTCACCCCCTCTCGCGTCGATGTGTCAGTGACCGCGTGCGCTTCGAACTGACCATGGTCTGGCACCAGGGTGGCGGCTGCTGTGGGTGACCAAGTCTGCCAGGTCGGCGTGGGCGTGGCCGTCGCCCAAGACGTCAGCATCGCCATCCGAAGTACGATGGCCGTCCCACCGCCCTGCGTTGTGCGAAGGTGCTGATCTCATGCTATGTGACAGGCGCAATCAAGAAGGCCAAGGAGGCGGTGGCACCCGTGCGCAAGGGCTACTACTATGGTCGCTCAGGCACTCCTCACACAGTCGCCTTCAAGGTGCTATCTTGTTGTTCCGCCGTGACTGCACGTACCACACCGCTGATGATTGCGTGTGTTGCGTGCTGTGCGTGTGTTGCGTCCGAAACGAATCAGACAACGGGAAGGAAAGGTGGTACTACCGTACGACTGCAGCCCGCACCTCGAGGCACAGGCATTGACGGCGTCGGTCGGATGGCGGCTGCCATCCTCTACTTGGCCGGTATTGAAGACGTTCACTACCACGTACCGCCCCTTCACCCCTCTCACGCCGTACATCGCCACATCATCATCATCATCATCATCATCATCAACAACACACACTCTCATCGCGTTCGCATGTCACAGGTGGAAGGGCCGCGAGATTCGAAGATCAACCTCTTCGAGGCCATCTTCGACGCCCTCAAGCAGCAGTACGGGCGGGTCCTGCCCTGTGATTGGGCGGCGCCCGGCGCTGGCCCTGCTGTCGCCGCGACCCGAGCCGATGACGAAGATGACGATGCGGAGAATGAAGATGAAGAGAAAGAGGAGACGACGGCAACGACGCGAGGCGGTGGCGAGGCGCAGGCGAAGGATGATGCACACGAGGTCGAGGGGGAGGAAAGTGAAGGTGATGAGGAGGAACAGAACTGGGTGGAGGTGCACTACCCAAAGAGGAGGAGGAAGCCAAAGGCAAAGCCGCCACACATCACCGACGCTGGTGATGACGTGGTGGCGGTGGCGGTGGCAAATAACAAAGCTGAGGCCCAAGCTCTGGCCGAGTGAGCAATGAAGAGAACAATGTTAATTTGTCTCGACGGAGGAGTTGGAGGATCATGGGTGTTTCTAAATATGAACGGCCTCACTACGTGGCTAGGGCGGCTTCTGAGAGCAATCCAGCTTTTGCAACTAGTTCGCCTCTTCAGGCTTGTTGACGTCGATCCAGCGAAGGTCCACACCGCGAGCGTAGTCCTTGATGGGCGACACGATCCTCTCCTCGACCCTTGAATGGAAGCGTTGATAATGTTGAGAAGAGATGAGAGATCATCTCGGCCCCCCCCAACCATGAACAGATGTGTTTGATTGTAACACAATTTGGGCACCAAGAATGGTGACGTACTTGTTGGCCTGGTTCGACACGAGGCGGAGGATGTCGATGGTCATCTCGTAGTTGCCCATGATGTCCACGTGATCCGCTGTCGCGGGACCGCCGCTGCGCGCACGAGAATGCGTGTTGGTCTCGAGAAGAGAAGTGGTCGCCACACACACACATACACACGCACGCACGCACGCAACACACACACACACGCACACACACGCACAGCGCAAGAGTGATGATGCCGATACCGGATGTCGGAGAACACGGACGACGGCTGGTGCGGGTACTCGCGCGTGAGCACCTTGATGCCGGCCGGATTGTACGGGTAGTCCTCCCGCTTCCATCCCTCCACGCACATATACCCTGGACGCACCCACCACAACACAAGCAATGTTAAGAATTTGCTGCGACCAGATCAATCCACGTCATCGTTGTGGCGTGCGTGTGTGTGGGGGAGGTACCGAGCGACATCAGTGGGACGGTGCCGTCGCCCTGAGAGTCCTGAACGCCAGAGACCAGGTCGTTTTCGGGATCGTTCACCTCGTTGTCTAACACATCACACACACACACACACACACGCACACACCACGTGTTACCATGTGTGTTGTGTCGTGTGTCGTGTCGCGTCGCGTGGCAGCTCCTGGCGGGATTGGGGTGGACGTACTGATACGGAAGGGCACGTCGTGCTCCTCCTCCTCGATGTCCTGCCCGCCGGCCTCGCCGGCCTTGACCTGCCCGTCGTCGCCGTCGCCGCCGGCCAGGTCCCCCACGAGCCCGCCCACCTCGTGCTCCTTGACCGTCTGCTGCAGCTCGTCGGCCAAGTCCGTGTGGCGGTACACGTAAGCCCGCTCCGCGCCCTTGCCCACGCCGTAGAAGCAGTAGATCTTCATGTGGGGCGCGTTGGGCAGCGACGACTCGAGCGGGTTGCTCCAGTACTTGGCCTCGCGCGGCCCAATTAAGAGCTTCCGTCCGTCCGTCTCCGCGCCGTAGCTGTACACCGACCTGTGCCGACACATTAAAAGTGTTAACAAACCATCAATTGGTTGGTTGGTTGGTTGGTTGGTTGGTTGGTTGGTTGGTTGGTTGGTTGGTTGGTTGGTTGGTTGGTTGGTTAAAAGCAGTAATATATTAACCCTTCGTGGTTGGTTGGTTGGTTACCTGATGTAGCGCTCGAAGTGGGGGTCGTCGGCGACCTTGATCATCCACTCGATGGCGTCGCCCATGGTGACGTTGCGAACCAGCGCGTGCTGCGCGGGCGACGGCGCCGAGGCGCTGCGTTTTCTCTTCTTGTTCTTGTTGTTGCTGATGCTGCTCTTCATCTTCTTGAGCGTCCTCCTCATCACCTCCTGCACGCTCGCGTCACTGCCACTCGACGGCTTCGCCGGCGTCGTCGCCTGCAGCGATGACGTGTTCACGGCCTGCGCCTCGATCGTCAGCGGGTCGACCACCCCGGTGGCCTCGGCGCCCACAACGCCCAGCAAGCTGCCGCTGCCGCCACTGACAACGTCGACAGTGACGTCAGCGTTTGCGTCGACATTGACATCATCGACGGCGGGTTCGTCGTTCTCGAGCTCGGCGCGGAGGGCCTCGTCTTCGATGGTCTCCTCGCGCTCGTGCGGTTCGAAGGAAATCATGTGGCCCTTGACGACCACGCCATCGGGCGCGAAGGTGGAGTTGCCCCAGATGTAGTCGCCGCCCTTGGGCAGCATCGACGCAATGCTGCCCCACGACCGCAGCATCTCGGCCCGTTGGCGCCGCGAGAAGAAGTTCTCCATCACATACGTCTCCAGCGCTGTCCAATCAATCATTAATGATTGATAATCAATATAAATCGAATAAAACACAACAACCTAAACAAAATAAAGAATAACAAATAATACTAAATAATAATAATAAGAATAAGAATAAGAATAATAATTACCTCCGAGCTGGGCGGTGTCGCGCATCTCACCGCTGGAGAGGGAAGCCAGCGCCTTGGGCACGCCCAGCATGGGACCGGCGATGTTGACCCACGACTCGATGTACTTGTCCACCCACTCGCTCGACTCGCCGCCTGCACGACGTCAGCCGGCGCATTAAATGAAATGCGTGCGTGCGTGCGTGCGTGCGTGCGGTGACGAGAGTGCGTGCGTGCGTGAGGTAACGAGGGTGCGTGCGGTGACGAGAGTGCGCACCTCCATCGCCGCCGTTGGTGGCGGGGTCGGCCTGAACCCAGTTGAGGAAGTAGAGCAGCACGTTGGAGCCCATGCTGTGGGTGAGGATGACCACCTTCCGGTGGTTGTTGGTGTCGTAGGCCAGCTCGACCATGTGCTTGAGCTTAGTGAAGTACTGGTCCCGCTGCTGCAGGCCCTTGAACGACAGACGCCAGTCGTAGGCCGCCATGAACAGGTTGTTGCTGTCATACCCGATATCTGTACGCACCACCGCACGCACGTCAATTTGTATTTATATTTATATTTATATTATAAATAAATAGCACATATACAGAAAACGTTGAGTGACTGCACATTTCAATATAAATATTGAAAATAGAAAATAGAATATATATAAATAGAAAATAGATAAACTTACCTGCAAAATTCTGGATGAGTTTGCCCCAGACCCAGTAGCCCGGGAAGAGGTAGTCGGCCGCCTCGAGGCCAGTCGCGGCGCGCAGCTTGATGCCCTCCGGGTCCAGCCCGGTCTCCCTGCAGTGCGTGGCGTAATTAATTTGCTGTCTGAAAAAAGACAGCAACGGCGCGAGAGGGGAGGCAATGATGTACTTGTCGAGCATGACATGGTCTAGCCAACACTGTTTATCGAGAAGCAGCTTCTGCATCATGGTCACTGTTCCCCAGATCCGCATGCGGAAGTGTTTCCTGTTTGTTGTCGCGTATGAGTTGCATTGCGTTGCGTGCGGCGTGTGTGAGGGCCTGCGTAGTAACGTACAGCGCGCATGGCCTGCCGTTCCAGATCTCAAGACCTACAGCAAAGATATGGCTAAGCATGCGTTTGTTGTGTGTGCCGTGTGTGTCGCGTGCCGTGTGTGTCGTTGATGTGTCTTTTTACCTGTGCTGACTACGCCAGGAACCATAACTACCGGAAAGTGAGGAGACATCTCCTCCTTCGCGCTTAGGCCTGGTCGATCCGGATCAAGTGTCGTCCTGTTATTGAGTCGTAGTCAGCAGACCGCCTTGGCATTGGCCAACAAAAACCACGTCGTTGTGCTGAAACATACACACGTCGCCACACGACACACACGACACCACACCCACACACGCGGAGAGAGAGAGAGAGGGAGATTTGAGTACGTACTTGTTGGCAGAAAACATGCCTTCCATGTAGGAGGAGATGTCATCCAAACTGTGTTGCAGTTCCTGACGAAGTGGAGGAAAAGGTTGAGTATGTCTGGACAGAAAAGGGCTGTCCCGGCGTTGTTGTTGTGTCGTGTGTCGTGTGTCGTGTCGTGTGTCGTGTGTCGTGTGTTACCTCTGCTGCTTGTGCTGCTTTGCGTTGCGCTTTCTGTTTTTAAAAGAAGAATGTGACACGTGTCAGCAAGGAGGCCGTGAATAGGTGGTCGCAACAGGTACAACAAAAGAACGAAACAAACGAACCATCGCCACCTCGGCTGCCCTGTGGTGCGCTTCCTACGCACGCACACGCCGAACAAGCCACGCGAGACCGCGACAGGGTTAGTTTGTTTTCAGTGCGATGACGGCGCAACGCGAGTGAGAAGAGCGGTTGTCGTACGGCGGCAACGTGAGCAGCGCGCTCGGTGAAGGGACGGATCTGGGAGGCCTCCTCGGCCACAATTATGAGATCAATGTAGAGCCACACGCTGAGGGCCGTCAGGGCTCCCAGGAGGAACACCGTCACAAACTGCCGGTTGCTGCATATATCCCACATATCACGCACCAGACGACACACACGACACACACGACACAGTGAGCCACCCTCCGTGGACCAAAAGAACGAAAGCGACAGCTATGAGGTCACCTGACGCAGCAACGGAAAGAGCCGCCTCCGGTCCTCCTGCGCTTCCGCTTTCTCTGCTGCTGCTGATTGGAGCCACTGTCGTCGGCTGCCGGGGCTGCGGGCACTGGCGGCGAGCGTTTGCGGTCTTCTCCTTCTTGCCCGCCTGGTTCTTCGTCGACGAATCATCAGCTGCATCGGTGGCCTGACGACTGGAATCGTGATCTTCTTTCGATTTGTCGCTGGATTGAGATTCGCTGCTGCCGCCACGTCCCTTTCGCTTCCTCTTCTTCTTCTTCTCGCCCGCGTTGGTCTCGGCAGATGGATTGGCTGGGACGTCGTTGCTGGAGTCACGTCCGCCCGGCAGTGCACTCGATTTTGAATTCGATGGCTTGCTGCCGCCCTCGACGAGCACCCAGTCGGCGTCCTCTCCTCCTGGTGCACCAGAGGCCTCGCCCTGCGTCGGCTTGGTGCCCTTCTTCCGACCACCTCGTCCCATCAATCCAGCCACTGACCACACAAACAAAATACCTGGGCCCTGCCAATGGGGCGCTTGTCATTGTGTTTATTATTATTTTTATTATGATTATTGTTATTGTTGTTTTTATATTTGTTTATATTCTCAAATATCTATTTCGACTTTCTCAGAAAGACGATGATGGTGGGCAAGTCGCGCTGGACCGTGCTTGTCCTGCTGCTGGTCGTTGTCGCTCTCACCGCCTGCTCCTATGCCCAAACAGGTATTGAATTGCATGCAACAGAGATTTGCTTAATTGTATTGATTAATTGTATTATTAATCTTGCGCGCCAGTTGAGACGGAGTGCGGGCCTGTGCGGGGGGTGGTGAACGAGGCCAGCGGGGTGGCTGCCTTCTTGGGCCTCCCCTACGCCCAGCCGCCCGTCAAGCACCTCCGCTGGCAGCCCGCTCAGGCCCTCTCCCGCGACCTCGGGTACTTTGGCTCCGTGACACGACACACACGCACCACCGCACGCACACGCTCATCGCACACACGCACACACCACTGCAGGTGCTGGAAGGGGTTGCGTGTCGCGTCGGCGTTCGGTAAGGCGTGCCCGCAGCAGTACATGCCGGCGTCGGTGATGAGCGAGGACTGCCTGGTCTTGAACGTGTGGACGCCCAACCGCACCCTGCACAGCAGCAGCAGCGAGAAGCTGCCCGTCATGGTCTTCTTCCACGGCGGCAGCTACGTCATGGGCAGCGGCCATTTCGATGGCAGTCGCTTCGTCAACAAGTCCGATCATCAGGTACTTTCGCATGTGCTGTGTGTCGTGCGTGTCGTGTGTGTCGTGTGTGTTGTGCTGATGAAATGAAATGGAATGTGGAAGGTGGTTCTTGTGTCGATCAACTACCGCTTGAACGGATTCGGCTTCATGGCCCTTGACGAACTCTCGCGCCACGATTCCCGCGGTGTATCCGGCAACTACGGCGTCACCGACATGATCGCATCACTCGAGGTAACCGCACCACGACCCGCACACGCACAGAAAAAACACTCACGCACGCACCACCGCACGCGCGCACACGCACCGCACACACATGCGCACACGCACATGCAGTGGGTGAGGAAGAACATCGCCTCGTTCGGCGGAGATCCCAATCTTGTGACGATCTTCGGCCAGTCGTCCGGCGGCACGGCGGCGCTCATGCTGCTCACCGCGCCCTCCGCCAAGGGCCTCTTCCACCGCGCCATCCTCGAGGTACCCAAACCCAAACCCAAACCCAAACCCAAACCCAAACCCAAACCCAAACCCAAACCCAAACCCAAACCCAAACCCAAACCCAAACCAAACCCAAACCCAAACCCAAACCCAAACCCAAACCCAAACCCAAACCCAAACCCAAACCCAAACCCAAACCCAAACCCAAACCCAAACCCAAACCCAAACCCAAACCCAAACCCAAACCCAAACCCAAACCCAAACCCAAACCCAAACCCTTCCTTTATGTAAAACAGAGCGCCTCGACTCGGGTTGATATGAGCCTCGCGGATGCCAACGCCCAGAACAGGGTGTTTGTGAAGAAGGCCAAGTGCGATGGTGCGGCCGATGTCTACGGCTGCCTGCTCTCGCTGTCCACGGACCAGATCCTGGAAGCCATCCCCTGGTACCGCCTCTACATACTCCACATACCAGACCCACCCCTTGTGGGGTGGTGGTATGTGGTATGCTATTGATTGCTGTCGACGCAGGCCATTGACACTGCGCTGATGTGGTCGTGTTGGATGTTTGACATTCCAGGGACGAGTACCCGTACTACAACCACCCGACCGACATGGACATCCCCATCTTCGAGAAGGGTCCGGGCGCCATGCTGGGCATCGTCGATGGCGTCACGATTCCTCTCCCCGTGGATCGTACGCACCACCGCACACGCACGACCGCACACGCACAACCGCACACACCGGTCTCTTACCGCTGACGGAGAGGAGTGCAGAGGCCCTGATGGCGGGGCTGTTCAACGACGTGCCGACCATCATCGGCACCAACGAGCAGGAGATCGACTTCGCTCCGGCTGCCCATCTCGAGAACTACACGATCCCTGAGTTCCAGGACTACATTAGGAAGCGGTACGCACGCAAACCATCAACTTTCGGAGCATCGCACGCCTCTCGCCTGATGGTGCGTATGCGGTGTACGGTGTGTGTCATTGTGTACGTGTGCGTGTGCGTGTGCGTGTGCGGTTGCATGTGTGCGTGTGCGGTGATGTGTAATAGGTTTGCTGCCTGGGGTCCGGACTTTGGCGATCGGGTGCTGAACAGGTACGAAGTGGCCACGGCCTACAACGGGCTCCCGCAGAAGGCCTACGATTCCATCGGCGCCGACATTCACGCAACTTGTGGCCAGCTTCTCCTCGCCAAGAACGTAAGACGCACCACCGCACATCGCCACCGCACACACACACACGCACCACCGCACACGCACCACCGCACACGACCTCACCACCGCATTTACTTTACGCGTTCAGGCTGGTATGGGATTCAAGTCGCCGGTGTTCCACTATTCCTTCGGCCAAGACCCGTCGCACCCCTTCTGCCTCATGCCGGACTGGTGCGCCAAGTATGCCCTGCACGCGCTCGAGATGGTACGCTGCTCATTATTACTATTTATATTATTATTCATATTAGTATTCTTATTATTTACTATTTTATTTATATTACGTGACGAGCGCCTAACAACACACCCGCGACCAGTTTATGCTGTTCGATGATTATTCGGCCTACATGCCCACCGACTACGTGCCCAACGCCGTCGACAACAAGATGGGCGACATCATGCGCCACTTCTGGCTCTACTTTGCCAAGCACGGCGACACGCCCTCCAGTGCGTTCATCATCGCTCTCGCGTGTGTCGGTGTTTGTGTGTGTGTCGTGTGTGTGTCGTGTGTGTGTTGTGTGTGTGTGTGTGTCGTGTGTGTGTGTGTGTGTGGTGTCGTGTGCGCTCGTACTTGTGTGTGTGTGTGTGTCGAGTGTGTGTGTGTGTGTGTCGAGTGTGTGTCGTGTGTGTGCGGTGGTGTCGTACACGCCACCCTCTGAACCGCTCTCGCGATACGGAGCAGACGACGGGTTTGCAAAGTGGTGGCCCATCAACGGAAACAACGTCCGCTGGCCCGAGGACTACAACACGTACCGCCTCACCGTCAAGCCCACGGTACCACCCTTACCTACCGGCCACTCCCCTCGATCACGAGACACGCCGCGCCATCTGACATCACACACACACACACGCACGCACGCACGCACAGCACACACGGCCTGCAGGCACACCGGGGCTGGAAGAGGCAGGAGTGCGAGTTCTGGAACGCCAACGGCTTCTACGCCTTCAACTGGAACAGCTGAACGTGAATGCGATCGCAGCGATGCGGGTGGGTTTTGTAATTTTTGTGTTTTTGTTTTATCGGCCACCAAACATCACAACATCTCGACCCTGCGGGGACAGCAGCGCCTCATCACCCCAGCTTTGACCCGCTGCAGCGGTTCAGCAAAGGTGGTGAGCAACAGGCCGACGGTCAGCACGGCGGCAATCGGTCCCACCGATGCCATCGTCAAGATCCCGAATCCTGTGAGACACAAAGAGAAGTGTTAGACACGACACACACAGAACACACACACACACGGACCTTCATTAGCGTCTACTGCGTTACCGAACGCCAGGCCGAGAGCAAGAACCAGCGGCACCGTCACCGGACCCGTGGTCACGCCGCCGCAGTCCCAGGCGACGTTGACGAACTCCTCGGGCGAGAGGAGCGTGAGCACGACGGTGAAGGCGTAGGCCGGCAGGATGAGGTAGAGCAGCGGGATGTGGAAGGTGATCTTGACGATGCCCAGCGTGATCCCGGCGCCCACGCCCACGCACACCGAATAGATCAGCACGTTGGATTTCATCCGGCCCTGCGACAGCCGCTCCGCCTGCTTGCCCAGCACTGCATTGCCGCCGGCACGGTGAATATTAGTCTTCAATTGTGCGTGTGCGGTGGTGTGTGTGTGTGTGGTGTACGTGTGTGTGTGTGTGTGTGTGGTGTGTGTGGGTACCTCGGAGAGCAGGCTCGGCGAAAGTGGCGCCGAAGCCGAGGACAAAGGAGAAGGCGAGGGCGATAGACAAGCCCAAGGCGTAGGGGTAGAGCGGCTGCATGAGGTTGTCGTCGTCATCGCCACTGTCGGCCGACGCGTCAGCCGCCGATGCAGCAGCAGTCGCGTTCGCCTGCGCGTGGTGGTGGTTGTGCTCCTTCGGCAGCGACATGAACGTGAGCGGGATCAGGTATCCCGTCTCGCTCCCTAGCAAAGTAAGACCTAGAACATTCGTGTGCGCGTGCGGTGGTGAGTGTGCGGTGGTGCGTGCGTGTGTGTGTGTGTGTGATGAGTAAAAGACTCGTGGCACACACAGCGAAAGCTGGCAATGGACCTTGGGTAAGACCGATGTTGAACAGCATCAGGCCCAAGAGCGCCAGCACCAGATACACGTAGATCCAGTTGGTGTGCACCTCCGCGGCAGGTCCCTCCGCGCCACCGGGCGTTCCACCGACCAACTTTCGGTCAGTCGCCTCAGCTTCGGCGCCCTCCTTCTCGGCGTCCGCGCGCTTGGTCGCCCGCTTCTCCTTGGCCTCCACCGCGTCGTCGGCCTCGTCACCATCATAGTCATCGCCATCACCATCGTGGTCGTCGTCGCCCGGACGAGTGCCCAGGTCTTCGTGGCTCACGTGAACGTCAAACTCTACCATCTCCAGGCCGTCTCCCACCTCGTCGTCGTCGCTGCCCGCCGTGTCGGCCCGATGGTACTTGAAGCCCGTGAACGACGGACCCCGCTTCCGTCTCTGCTTCGTCTTCGTCTTCGTCTTCGTCTTCGCTTTCGCCTTCGCCTCGCGAGGTCGCCGTCGCCGTCAAAGTCCGGCGTCGCGGCCGCGCTGGGGCCGCTGTGGCTGTGGGAATGGTCGAAGAGGATGTCGAGGAGGGAGACGTGCGGGAAGCGCTGCTTGAGCACCAGCTTGAGGATGAGCACCAGAAACACCAGCAGAGGCACCAACGCCCGCACCGACAAGATGACCTCGCGCTGGGGCGTCTTATCGTACCTGACACGACACGCACGACACATAGCACACGACGCACGACACGCACGGCACACAGTACACGACGCACGACACGCACGACATATGACGTGAGAAAGAAGCTTTGGAATGGATGGGAGAGTGGAGGGTACCAGGACTGGACGCCATCGATGGCGTCGTGCTTGAGGGCGTATTTCTCGATGTCGGCTTTGTCGACGAGGGCGTAGAGCAGGATGCCCAGGACCTGGACGGTGATGACGGGCATGAGCGACGCCAGGGTCACGATACCGAAGCCGCCCATATCGCCATCATCCTCCGCATCACCGTCTTCTGTGTGTTTGTCCTGGCCCTCTTCTACACGACACGACACGACCAACGACACGACACGGCACGGCACGGCACGACACGACACGACACGACACGACACGACACGACCACGCACACACGACACGACACGCACCACGACACACACAAGTCATGTATGGTACGATTTGCGAGTGGTTTATATGTGTTGGCACGAACCGATGGTGGTGGCGGGTTTCCCGGCGAAGACGGACTTGGCCGAGGCAACGCCGATGCCCACGGCCAGCACGATCGGGACAGTGACTGCCCCACACAAGCACAAGGCCGTAAGGCAAGACCACCAGGTAAGGGGGGGACGCAACGGGGAGGAGCAGCGCACCTGGTCCGGTGGTGATTGCCCCGCAGTCCCAAGCGAGACCGATGAGTGGTCGCAGCTCGTCATTGAAATGCAACACGATGCTGAGCACTGTTGAGAGGGATGGTAAGTCAAGCGCGTGTGTGTCGTGGTGTTGTGTGCGTGGTGTGTGTGTGTGTGTGGTGGTGTGTGTGGGTGTGTGTGTGATCAGTACATATGGTCGGCACGAGGGTGATGAGGATGATGGGCTTCATTTGCCATCCGCGATAGAATCGGAGCACGCCCAGCGAAGCAGCAAAGCCCTTTTTTGTCCCACGCACACAACGCGCATGTGAGCACACAACGTGCACAATCTGTGAAGAAGGTACGCACCACCCCGACAGCGACGGCCAATATAAGAAAGAGCGTGTACTCATTGAGCACAGCGTAGAGATACGCCGCGCGCTCCACCGCCACCAACGACCCTGCACAACACACACACACACACCACACGTACGTGCGTCAGTGACACATGCGTGCGCGGTGTGTGCGATGCGTGCGGTGGCGAGAGTACCGATGGCCTGGAGAGCGGAGATGGCGGGCTCGGCGATGGTGACGCCCACGCCGAGGAGGAAGCAGATGGCCAGCACGAGCGAGGCGCGCAGCTGGAGCGGCAGGTTGCGGCCGATGGTGTGGCCCAGGGGCATGAGGCCCCACTGCAGGCCCTCGAGGAACAGGACCAGGCCGGCCGTCAGCACGACCAGGCCGGCGGCGATGGTCAGGTACGGCGGCGCGGCCGAGCCGTCGGGCAGGCGCAAGCACGACGAGCAGGAAGAAGAACAGGTAGAGCGAGACGGGCGCGACGGCCTTGCACTGATCGAAGGAGATCCGCAGCACGTACTTGGCTACAAGGAGCGGAAGTGGCGGAGATGATGGTGGCGATGAGGACGGTGACGGCGGTGGTGGGTTCCCTCGTTGCAGATCGCCAAGATCTGTTCGGGCACCGTCGTCGTGGTGTTGTGATGGATGTGGTGGGGTTCGAAATTCATCATTCGAGAGATGCAGACCTTCCACATCTTCATCTTCGTCTTCGTCTCCGTAATTGATGGAAAACTTGGGCGATAGCTGAAGATCACCCACGCGATCTTCGCTTCGCCTTCTTTCCATCTGTTCTGGATTCACGAAAGCTTTCCGTAGATCCAAGACCTGAGAATCAAGAGAGTCCCCTTGTCGACGCTTTTTTGAGCTGCAGCCTCCCACCTTCACCTTTATGAGCTCGTAGCACGAGCTTCTGATGTTGTTGTGTTGATGGCTATGACGATGCTGGTGATGAAGGTGGTGGTGGTAAGTGGCAGGGTGGTGGCGTTAGAGCCAATAGACGAGGTAGGACGACATCACGATGTAGCCGCCGGTCTGGTTGGGCGGCTGGCCGTTGTAGGTGGCGTGGTAGCTGATCTGGTTGGTCCCCGGCACCAGTTCGTGCGTGATGTCCTTCACGTAGGGCTTCACGTCCATCCCATCACACCAACCTGATAGACGTGTATTTGTGTCACACAAGTGTGTGTCGTGTGTGTCGTGTGTGTCGTGTGTGCGTACCGCCACGGCCATAGAGCCAGGTGCCGTGTTCGTTGGGAATGGATCCTGCACGCACCTGCGCGAAAAGAGGAGAATGGGAGGTGAGCGGGCGCTTGTGGTCTCCGTCATCTGCAGCCTGCTGCGAGGGTACCTCGTTGGCGCAGCCGAGAGGAGTCGCGGCTTGCGGGTTGCTCTGCGAGTGGTTGTACTTGCCGTTCACCACAAACGTGTGCACAATGTTGCAGAACTCGCCACAACCATCCGCGTCACTCCCTGCCCATTCAATCGAACGTTAAGACCAACAATGAAGAAGCGATCGTCTGGGTGGTCCGCGTGAGTGATGGTGATGTGTGGTGAAAGCGTACCGTGGCCTGTGATGAGGGTCACGAGCTCGGTCTTCACGGTGCCATTGGGCGGCTGGAACCGGACGGGGCTGTAGGTGTAGTTCACGTTCCAGTTGCCGCCCGAGTAGAGGTACTCCACCCGCCTGGGCGCAATCGTCGTTGCTGGAGCGATGTCTGGGTGTGCTGCTCCCCAACGTGCAGTGGGCCGCCGAGAATGAGCTTGTGTGGCTTCGCCGGCGCTCTGCGGAGCTCTGCTTCCAGAACTTTTTCGGGTGTCGCTGCTGCGGCGACGCCTTCCTCCGAGCCAGCAGGTTGATGGTGGACACCCACGGCTCGTCCGTGCCCGTGCCGAAGGTGAAGTTGCAGTAGAACGGCTGGTCGTAATCTGCGATGTGTCGCGGTACACTCAAGTAGTGAGACGATCATGGATTGAGATGACACTGGAGACTCGGTGTGACACATACCAGCAGTCGGGCTGTAGGTCAGCAGTGAGACGAGAGGCTCGGTCGGCGTAAGCCATCGCCCTACTCGCCGACGGAATGGCGTGATCCACTGCGCACCACATAGCATTCCTGTGAGCACACAGTACAAGTACTGTCGCATGAAATGTTTACCTGCCCAGTTCCTTCTGGCACAAGGCATCGGGACTGCCGTCACAGCACACGCGCATGAAGTACAAACGGTCCCTAATCCCCCCCGTAGGCGGTGAGTAGACGAAGAGTGTTTTTGTTGGGGGCACCACTCACTGGTGAGCTCTACGTACCAGATGGGGCAGTCCTCGTCCCGGGTGCCCAGGCAGGACATGGCCAAATCCAGGGTCAGGTCCGTGAACGACTGCAGCAGGGTATTACGCGACGGCATCTTCACACGTGCAGTGTGGGGCTTGTTCTCGTTCACCTGAGATCGTTGGCAGCCACTCCTTTAGAGAGGCAGACATCGGTCGCGCGTGTGTTCAAACGGACAAGAGAACAAAGAGGCAATCGTACAATGTTGCGCGCAATCGGTATGGTGTAGTCGTATGAATCAACCTGCGCGAGCATTTTGGTGTAGTACTCGTACCATTGCGAAGCCCAAGCGTAGTGCATCAGCGTCGGCATCTTGAGCCAGCCAAGCTCTGCAAGGAATCAAAGGTTGTGTGAGCCAGAGAGGGCGAGGGTACGTCCAATCAAGAATTTACCTTGAATTCGTGATTGCTCGTCGATCACGAGGTAGAAGCCCGGAACGGTGACATTGGTGAAGCTCACCGTCACCTTGTTTCTATGGTAGTCGAACCTGTGGCAAATTAGCTATTCTTGCATTTCCTCTACGCCCACACTGATCACGAGACACGATACGCACGTCGGATCGTCCAAGAGAGCGCGCAGAGAGAGACCGGCCTGGAAAGTGATCATCGTCCCGGGTATGTTGAGCTGAGTGTTGCACTCGAACGAGTCTGCAAACAAAAGAGGTTAAGTTGCCTCATCATCAACGTTCACAATAAGGAGGAGGTCAGTCTTACTCTGGCAGTTCATGTCGATCAGCGGTTCGCCGGGGTCGCTGTACACAATCACGCCTGTGGCATTGGCCTGCTGCGCGTTTCTGACCTTCGTGAACCAGTCGCACTTGACACTGTAGGGGGTGCGCGAGATCAACGCCAGCTTGCCTACGCACCGGTGTCAATGCTAAGGTAAGCGTTTGCCGTCATATCAGACGTCTACATAGTCAACATAGTCAACGTACCAGACACATTCTGCACTGGCTGGCCACCGCAGCCATCGCCGAAGTAGGCAATCTCCAGTTCTTGATCGCCTGCAGTTAAACACACAAGAAGGCGATGAGATGTCCGTTGCGTCAGTGAGCACAAGTGGAGAACGACGAACTCTGAAAGGTGAGGAACACGTAGGGCAGCCAGTCGTATCTGCCGTCGAGCCGCTTGTCCTGGAAGGTGAAGCCATTCACCTGTGTAGACCGACACATCCTCTGGATTAACATTCTGAGCTTCGGCCCACTTTCTAACGAACTGTTAACGCGTACGTTGACGGTGAGCTGGTAGATGGTGCTGTTCCACTGGGACAGGAGATCAGGGATCCAGGTGCCGCTCAGACTCGCCACCGGTTGTTGCACAAAGTTGAGCCTTCCCAGCCACTGCTCAATGCTCTCTGTCACGCACACATCACACCATCAAACGCTGCTGCTGCGGCGCAGAGGCAGAAAAGAGGTGCAGCCGTCAGTTACCTGCAGAGAACGCCAGGGACTTCATGCGCGAGATGATGCGGGAGCGCATGTGCCTGACCTCGGCCTCTGCCACGTCATCCGAGTAGGACATAAACACGTACTCACTGCCCACGCCGCACACGCACGCACGCACGCACGCACGCACGCACGCACGCACGCACGCACGCACGCACGCACGCATCGCACATGATGTAACCATGACACACACCTCAACAAGAAGCAGTCGTAGCAGAAGAAGAGGTCTAAGCGTGAACCTGTTGTGGGTGGCGTTCAAGAGGAAATCGTCGAGGTAGGCGTCGGTGGTCCACATGGCGTTGGAGAAGGCGTCCTGCGAGTTGTAGGCGTAGAAGAGCAACGGCCCGTCGCGCTTGACCTTGGGCTGGAAGTGCAGCTGGCCGCCGTCCAACGTGGGCACGGTGAACGAGGGAGCTGTCGAACCCGGCACCAGCCCACCTGCTGCACTCGCTGCTTGTGTCCATGTCAGCACCATAACCACCACCACTACCGTGGTGGCCATCACCAGCCTCGCCCCTCTTGCTCTCATCTTGTTTCACTTGCCCTTTGTAACCCCACACGTGTGGAGCCACGGTCTGGTGTGACTTTTTTTCTCTTTTTTTCTTTAGCAATTTCCTTGCCACGTGGCAAGAAAAGATAACGAAGATGGAGACGCTGGGGGCAGGGCTGGCTTCCGCAAAGTCCATGCTGGGCATGGCGCCCGCGCGGCCACCGACCCTCTTCGAGGAACTGGACTCTGCCACCTCCCTCTCCTGGAAAAAGTACTCTTTTTCTCCTGCATTGATGTAATTCTAGATTTATTAAAATTAAATATTCTTGTTGTGTGCAGGGTACGTGCAGCCCGTGGGCTGTCGCATGTAACATGTTGGTGCTGAAGTACACGCTGTGTCCCTCTTCTGTCGCTGCGACGGAACAGCGAATCGTGGCGTTTGCTGTGTGCCTGGCGTTCGGCATTGGCTTTTGCTTCCTTGTACGCTATGCACCTCTTCCCCACCCTCTTTCAGTCCCGACTGACATACGCCTCTCTTCGCGTTCAACTGCAGTCGACGTGGTTCCTCGTCATACCACGAACGTTTGCCAAGTTCTACACCGTGGGCTCACTCTTCCTCATTGGGAGGTAAGTACACATGGGCACGCACCAGCAGCACAGTGACGCACCCCCAACATCGACTAACGGCATCTGGGTGCACATGACCAGCACCTTCTTTTTGATGGGACCGTGGAAGCAGCTGCAGTCCATGTTCCAGCCCGCCCGCTACATGTCCACCCTCATCTACTTTGGCGCCATGGGCGGCACCCTCTACGCCGCTCTGTCGGTACCTCTCCAGCCGATTGTACCCGTTTTCTCGAGCTATTCACCACTCGTTTGTGTCGCGCGCCCAAACAGTTACACAACACAGGCCTCACGTTGATCATGGTCATCGTCCAGTTCGGCGCTGCCCTCTGGTACCAGATGCGCTCTCATGAGCGGTCTCACACTTTCTTCAGTCAGGAGGTGGAGCTCCTAACATCGTCTCCTCCCAAACTTCTTCAGGTACGGGGCTTCCTACGTTCCCTTCTGCCAGCAGTTCCTGATGGGCACCGCTCGAACCGTGCTGCCCCTCTGATTGCCGATCACAACTGGAACACTCGTCAACTTCTCAAATCAGAGAAGAGAGTAGCAGGGTGGAATCGACTGCAACAGGGAAAGAACGAAATGGTTGGTCGTAAAAGTACAGCCACAACCCACACAAGCGGGAGTGCACAAACAAGGTGGCGGCGAGAGCGCGCAGAGGTTGGGAGAGAAGGAAGAAGAAGAAGAAGGAGATGGAGAGGAGGAGAAGAAGACGGAAGGTTGGTCACCACCGCCATCTCTCACATTTTCCCTTGCCGCTCTGCGCAGTCGTCGCCACCTCGGTCTAACGGCTGGCTGTCTAACGCCGCCTCCGCAGCAATGGTCGTTTCCTCCGAGGGCTCCACCCCTCTTCTCTTTTCTCTCTTCTCTCTCATCTCTCTCATTCTCTCTCACCTGCCTCCAAACTCGTCAAGTAGAAGGGTGGACGACGTGATCTTGCTGCTGTGGGCCTCGTTGTCGTTCTTGGCCTTGCTGTCGGCCTCTTCGTCCGTACTCGTCTTGGCCTTGCTGGCGCCTCCCTCGCCACCTTCGCCGTCGCTCTTGCCCTCGCCTTCGCTGCCCTCGCCGCCGGCATCCACCTCGTCTTCGTCGCTGTCCTCGTCGAGTTGCTCTCGCAGGTGCTTGAGGAGATCCTCCTTCTCTTTGACCTTCTGCTTGATGTCCTCCAGTTCCTTCTTCTTCAGCTCGCTGGCCGAGATCTCCGGCGGCGAACCGCTTTCGTCGCCGGCCAACTTCTTGGCCTTCTCCTCTTCCTTGTCTCCCTTACCGTCCTCGCTCGCACCCTCCGTCTGCTGCTGCTGCTCCGCGGCCTGAGTCTCGAGGAACGTTCTGATCTCGCTCGAACTGCCATGCAGCGACATTCGCCTCTGCATCTCAGCCAGCGGTATCTGTGGAGGGTTGCATCAAATCGGGCGGGAGACAGCACGAAAGGGAAACAGTCAGTCAAGCGAACACATCAGTACACAGCACGATGGAGGGTTTGAATGGACAGCTGGAGGCTAAGCTAGAGCCAGGAGAGAAGAAGAGGAGCGCACGTCAACGCCGTTGCCACTGCTTTGGCTGCTTAGATCCTGAAGATCGGCGAGTGTGGATGGATACGTGGCGGCGCGTGGATGGACAGCATATACATATGCAGAGAAAAATATATATGAATGGATACCCCGCATATGGATCAAGAAGGGGCAGGGTAACGTTACCAGGTCCGCCTTGGGCATGACAATCTGTGAGCCCCCCGACATCTTGACTGTCGCCGGTTGGTCGGTTTTCTGGTAGAGGGAGGGAATAAGCAACGGTAGCAATCCCAGAGATGTGTTGTTGTGGGCGTACGTTGGTCATGTAGTCAATCTCCTCGATCATCAACTTTACAACGCTGGTCAGGTAGCCAGCTTCCATCATGATCTGCGACAGTTCCTCCTTCTCTGTTCGCAGAAGATTAGGCGAGAAGATCATCGCCAGGTTGGCTGCCGACATCCTGTTCACCACCGCCATGTCGCAGCAGATCAGCGAATGTGATCTACCGGAAAGGAGAAGATAAGATAACGTAATGTACGTGCCTGTTCACTTTCTCATTGGCGACGACCTTCGAGAGGAACTGGAGTAGATAGAACACAGTCGCCTTGTTGGCTTCAGGCAAACCATTGACCAGGATGCGCAGATTGCGGAGGCGTGACTCGGCCTCGGGATTCTCTGCGAGACCATACGTGGTGAGCTCAATCACCAACTACGCTGCAGGTGGCTCCTGTGGTACGCACTTGCGATCTTGACAAATGTGGAGTAGAATCGGAAGACGAGAAGAGGTTCGGGCAGCTCGCGCAGGTAGAGCTTCAGAAGGCCCGCCACCGACGCAACATCGGTGATGCCGTCCAGAGTGCCAGTACCACCTTGGTGCCGAACGAGAGCATGAGACAGGTGAACCATTGCGAGCTGAATGGAAGAGGCATGTATGTACGTGTGTCGTATTCTTTCTTGAGGTTCTCGATGATGGTCATCTGACCCGGCACGCGGAACAATCCCTCTTCATTGATTGCTGTTGTGTTGACCGCGCACGAGAGTGCCATCGCACACGCGTGCAGGGCGTGGACCAGAAAAGATGTGAGAAAAAATGCTGCAGCAAAGCCGTTGTCGCCCACGACGCTACACGGTTTCAAATGTGTTGGAAAACAGAAAAGATAGGATCAGAGGGGAGTGGCGAACCTCCGTTGGCCTCCAGCCAGATGATGGTGTCGCGCACGATGTTGGGCACGTAGTTGCCATTATTCTGCATTTCGATTACCTCCTCCAATCGCCGGCCAAAGACAAGGCCCAACTTGGTGGCTGAGCCTTGCTTTTTGTCTTTGCCTTTCTTATGCTCCTTCTTCTTCGATCGATCCGCCATTTCCTAAGAATTGGCGAAGAGAGATCCAAATTAATAAATAAAATGGATTTATTGCAATTAAAGAAGCAATGAGAATTTAACACCAGAAGCGGCTGCGAACAACTTAAAGTCCCGATCTGTGTTATGGTGCGTACCCGTAAAGCGAAGGCGATGCAGTAATTCAATGACAGAAGCAAGTATCGATTGCACGCCAAGGGTTTTTTGCCGGTGTCGACGGGAAATCAGTGACGGTGTCGCCGAGCACCAGGTCGCCGTGGTGCCTTATGGCCAGGATCCCGATTGCTTTGAAAAGGGCCTTTACAGCAATGCCACCATCTCTCTTTGGTTCTGTGTCCTAGTGGCTTACTTCCAGCCGACATTCACGCAGCTGGCCAAGGTGAGGGGTGGCCTACGAGCACAGTAGCTCGAAGCGGCTCTTTTATGCGAGACGGGCGCTGGCTACCATCGGCTGAACTGTGCGAGACAGGCGATCGCACCTTCCGCCTCGATGGAGCCATCACCCACCCTCGGTGGAATCCAGCGGGTCTCTTTACTGTGCGCATGTGCTGGCAGTGGAACTTGGTGGGACGGTGGTGTAAGTGGTAGCCCGGACTAAGGTGCGAGTTCGATCCGTCGTTTTGACTTCACCCCACGAGCATGTACTTGACGAGCATTGCCCACGACCTTGCAACAACCACGCCTCCATTGCACGATGCGGTGCAGCGACTAGCGACAAAAGAAAAAGGAAAATGAATTTCCTGAACATTGCTTTTGAATTGTGCATTGGGCATGATGGAACGCAAGAGATTGGAAGGAGGGGTCCAGGAAAAGCTCTCGGCAGAAGATCTCAAGAAACGAGACAGCCTTCTGGGTCACGGGGCATCTAACGGTGGTGGGTCACAGCCGGGCAGAAATTCGCCAACCCAATCGACAGGCCACGGGGGGCGGGCCAGGCGGCCTCGCACCAAGAGCCAGGTGGACCATGTGCTAGGCACCGACACCATTGAAGAATGCGTACGACCTCTTCCTGCCTTGCACGTTTCCAAAGAAACTGCTACCGCACATCCCTGTGCACAAATCGTTTTATTAATCGCATACGACGTGCAGCTGGAAGAGTTGGACAGAGGGCTGGACCTCACCAACGACGAGTTTGACTTCGAAGAGATTGATGGTTCGTGTTCGTTCTTTCGCTGCACAGCTGCACCACGCAGTGTCCCTAACGTGCGCTGTGTGCTTTGTGGTCCCAATAACTGTGCACAGAGTTGATCGACAAGTTCCAGCAGGTACGGCCAACATACCCCCTTCTCACCCTCCCACCTACACACACCTTGCACTCACACGCGCAATCTTGTGCAACCTTGGTGCAGGACGAGCGCGTCAAAGAGGCACTCAACCAAGGCGTCAACCTTCGCGAATACACCGCTCAGACCGAGGCGGAGCTCTACAAGACGGTACCGGCTTGACACCACCGCCGAGTGCACACGCCGAGTCCATTGGGTCGACTGCTTACTTTTGCGCGTTCGTTCACTCACGCCCAAAGGAGCGAGAGTCGGTGGAGGACTACATCGCCGAGTCCAAGAACTTCTTGACGCTCCTCTCGACGATCAGCACGTGCGATGAAGTACTGCAGAGGTGCGCCTGGCCCAATGAACCATTCATTTTATTATTGTCAATCATTACCAAGAGTTGTGTGCCATTTCCGTGTCAACAGGATGGAGAGCATGCTGAGCGGATTCCAGGCCGACCTGGGCAACATCTCGGAGGAGATCAAGTACCTACAGGAGCAGTCCTCCTCCATGAGCGTGAAGCTGCGCAACCGAAAGGTATGGACATGGAGGGCAACAGCTATCTAGAGTTGCGTGTGGCGCTAACATCTGAATGTTCGAATATCATAATAATAGGCTGTAGAGACGAAGCTGTCGGCGTTCATCGAGGACATCATGCTGCCCAAGAACTTGGTCAAGTAAGTCTCGTCCACCATAGGTGGCCTTTATGATCAATTATGAAGTCGACACGACCTGCCGTACTGATCAGCGCTTCGACCTTTCAGCAACATCTGCGCCACCGAGGTGAACGAAGCCTACATCGCCTACCTGACCAAGCTCAACGAAAAGATGGAATACGCCGCGTCTGCTGACCATAGCCAAGTGGTCGCGTTCAAGGAGATGTCGCCGCACCTAGAGAGCCTCAGAGTCAAGGTAAACTTACTTGACCTCCAACCCACCAACGACCGGCTAACAAATTACAATCGAGTGATTGACGGACACGTTCTTTTCCTCCTCATCTCCTGCCTCCAGGCCGTGGCGAAGATACGCGACTTCCTGCTGCAGCGAATCTACGCACTGCGCAAGCCAAACACGGTAAGCCCTCCCCTGCTCGGTTTCGAACGTTTGCGGGCGCGCTTGAGGCTCACACGAACCTTTTGTTTTTATTATTTTTGTATTTTTGTTTTTGGACTCTGTCGCGCAGAATGTACAAATCATGCAGCAGAGCACGCTCGTCAAGTACAAATACCTTTTCCACTTCATCGCCACCTATGCGCCCGACGTCGCCCTTGAGGTCCGTGACCACCGACTGCAGCCGCTTATCTCTCTCTCCCCAATGCGCTTGTTCTCACTGTTGCTTGCCCCGGTGGATCCACAGGTGAGCAGGAACTACGCCGACACGATGTCCAAGATCTTCACGGCCCACTTCAAGAACTACATCCAGGCCCTCGCCAAGTTGGCATACAGCACCGCCAAGAGGGGCGATCTCATCGGCGTCCCGGAAGAACAGCGCAAGAGTACGAGCGCTCTCTTCTTCTTTATTCTTTTTTTTTCAGTTCTTAATATTTGGAATATTGGTTCAATATTATTTACCCACAGCGTCCGGTTGGTTGGGGTCAAGCGCCAAGGTGGACATCAAGCAGCAGGTCAACGTCTTCTCGTTGGGTGATCGGGCGCAAATTCTTCAGCAGATCGACTCTCCCTCAATCGTATGCCTTCCACCATTTGTGTGCGGTGATGCGTGTGCGGTGCGTGTGCGTGCATTTTTCCCCTCTTTTTTTGACTTTTTTTCTTTCGTGTACTTTCGCGATTCCGACAGGTGCCTCACGTCGCTCTGCAAACGAACCAAAAGATCATCTTCGAAGAGCTGTACCGCAGCTACCACCACCTGCTGCTCGACACAATCACCCACGAGTGCGGTAAGCTCACACCCAAAACCTTCCCGTCCTTGGCGTAGCCGTTGATCATGCGTGCGTGTGCTAACAAGCGGACCTGCAATTCTGTATGCAGCCTTCCAGTCGGACTTCTTCGGGCAGGCCCACACCGCCACCCCCGTGGCCCCTCCGTCTCTCCCGCCCTCTCTGGTGGCCCACTCCAACCCTGCTCGCGGCAGCTCATCCGGTACCCTCCTAATTATTTATCATTATTATTATTATTAAATATAATTCTTTAATAAAATTATTATATCACAAAAATAATGAAAGCGTTATTATGAGTTATTATTATGAGTTTTTGTGTTCTTTCTTAGCTTCAGCCTTACACCCCTTCATGAATGGACAGGCGTTCTGTCGAGGGAGGAATTGTTTGACGAGATTTTCGGCAAGTCGCTGATCCTCTTCTCCGAGCACCTCGCCACCCACCTTCTCAACTCCTACGACGCCGTTGGACGTACGCCCACCTTCTCCGCCGCCGCATCCGCCAATGATTGCTGTTTCGTTTCTCCTGGCTCGCGCTCATTCGAATTCGTCGCACGCGCCCAGTGATGCTGATGGTCAGGATGGCCCACCAGTTCACGAACCTGATGTCGAAGAATCGAAAGCTCACCATCATCGTACGTCGCAGCGCTCACCATCGCGTCGTCTCGTAGAAGCGCAGGGTCGACTCACGACCATTTTTCCTTTCCTTTTTTTCTTTCCTTCTTTCTTTCTTTCAGCATCTTGAGAAGTACTTTGTGGGCAGTCGGCTGCAGCTGCAGGAGCGACTGGCGACCATCCTCGCCATGAACACCGACAGTCTGGTACTGGCGCCCAGCACCATCTTTTCTTTTGCTGTTCGCAGCTCACACTTCACTTTTGTTCTCAACGCACGCACGCACGACGAACGGCGCAGATTTCGGCGCCGATCCCTCGGCTCAACGTCCAGACGACCCATCCACACTACATCACGCTGCGCTTTGCCGAGTTCTCGGCCACGAGGTGTGTCATCTTTGATGGCGTGGAGGCCGAGTGGTGGCAGATGGGCGGCGTGGCCGAGGCCTGCGCGGGGCTTCGGCGAGCCATGGGCGATCTGTTGGTACGCGCTGTCCCTCAACTTACTCGAGCTGAAGAAGAAGAAGAAGAAGAAGAAGAAGCAAACAAAAGCTTATCTTTCTCTGCAGACGCGGATGGCCACCCTTCACAGCTCGAAGAAGAACCAGACCGTGTTCCTGATCAACAACTACGACCTGATCCTCAAAGTTTTGCACGAGTTCAACATCCAGTCCGAGGAGGTCATCAAATTCTCTGCTCTGGTATCCCTCCGCCCTCGCTGTGTTTATTATTATTATTGTGTCGTGTGTGTGTCGTGTGTGTGTCGTGTGTGTGTGACTCACGCGAGGAGTGCTTGACACACGACAGTGCGACGAGCAAATTACTTCGTTCGTCGACCAAGAGCTGACGCACCACTACGGCCGCATGATCAAATTCGTGGAGACCGTCAAGGCCAAGCTAGCGCAGACGGCCTCGCCGCGCGAGATCAACGTCGACAAGGGTACAGCCACCCCCACCCACCAACCGACCCAACGCCGCTCTGTGTCGACGGCACATGTGACATGTGGCCTGACTCTCCTCCTCATCATTTCTTCCTCCGCCTGTTTTGCGCAGACATGTGCGAGAAGTTGATCGAGGACTTTGGTGCCACGTGGAAGGCCGTGTTCGTCCAGCTGTCCGGTGAGGTCATGAACTTCTCCAACTTCATCAAGGGGTACGATACAACCGAACACTGCCATTCCCCCCCACCCTCCTCACCACTGATTTTCATACTGTGTGTGTGTGTGTGGTGTGGTGGTGGTGGTGGTGGTGATGCGTGGTGCATATGCGTGTGCGCTTCTAGTGCGGAGATCCTGCGGCGTGTGCTGATGGAGCTGGCGGTTCTGTACAAGAGCTTTTCGGATATCGTCAAGACCTACCACAAGGTACACAGACAGGTGGGAGGCGTTCATTCACTCGTTCAGAAGCTTTCTCACCTCCACACAAAACACCAAACACCACCAGGACCTGTCCAAGAACCTTGTGCCCGACCCAACCCTCACGTACGAGATCAAGAAGTACTCGAGGAGTTTTGACTGAGAGCGCCCCACTCTCGTGTGTGTGGAAGGAAACAACAACTGGGCCATGTGCAGGGAGTTCATGTATTGGGTGTTCACAGGAAGGTCTCTCTTGTTCATCACATGTGCAAATGGTGTGCCTGGTGAGAGTCACCCTACTCACTGAGAAGAGGAAGAGGAGGACGAGGTCTCGGACTTGTTGATGTTGAAGAGGATGTCCTTCATGACCTGGGCCATGAGCCCGTGCACCTGCTCGATCGTCGTCTTGGTCGAGTCCTTGGTGAGCTTGGCCAGCTGCGACTCCTCCTTCTTCTTCTCCGGCGCCAGGTAGCCGCCCATGCGCCCGCTGTGTGACAGCTGCGTCTCCGCCTGCTCCAGCTTCTCCGACAGATCGTGGATCGCTCCAGCAAAGTAGTCACGGTTCTGCTCGCCGCCAACAACCGTAAGTCACCAACACACACAACTGCACGAATGAAGGGTAGAGAGGACGTACGGCAAGAAGAGGCGAGGAGGAGAGGGTGTTGACCCAGTACTTGTTCCACAGGAGGTCGAGCAGCTGCGAGTCGAGCGACGACTTGAAGTACGAGACCTCGAGCGGGTAGTATTGTTTACAGTGCACACCAAAATCCTCGATCTGTATAGGCCCACACACAGAGTGAGCCTCAAAGTGGCGGACGTTCTCGGTGTGCCTCGAGCTAGAAAGAAGTGGAGACGGTACCTTGGAGATGGGAATGGTCTGGTACTCGGACGGGGCCTCATCGGGGGCCTTGTAGTCCTCGGGGTACGTCCTGAAGGCGCCCAGCTCGACCTTGCCAGCGGAGATGGTGCGGGTGGGATCGATCTACATCGCGATCAAACGTCGGTCAGGAGGGTCTCAACCACACATGCGAGAGCCAAGACGAGAGAGGAATGACACGTACGACGACGGCGAGCCAAGGCTCCTGGTACTGCTGGTTGAGCATCTGCGTGCCGACGTCGATACCGGAGAGCCAGCAGCCGTAGCCGGGGTGGCTGTGGTACCAACCGATGGCGTTCTCCAGACGACCGGCCTGCCCGATGAGCTCGAGGTAGCTGACCATGTACTCATAGGCCTCCACCTGCGCGTTGACTCGCGTCTCGGTGCCCTCGACGGGCAGGGCGAACGAATCCATCACGATCATGGTATCGCCGTCGATCTTGCCCTGCATCAAGCCCATCACTTCGAGCTTGCCGCCCGACCGCGCGTGCATCACCTACATCGATTCCAAACAAAATGTCGGCGCACGCGGGAGGCAGGTCCATTTGCTTCGAGATTGTGTGCGTACCATCTTGAGCAACGCAACGGCAGAGATCTTGACCTTCTTGAAGTAGTTGGGGCTGGAAAATGTACATAAATTAGAAATGAGCGTTGATGCAAGCATTACAAGTAAATTGAGGTTGAGCGTCGCTGACAAGTGGGCGGCACGCGCAAGGTCATGCTGAAGAAAGAAAGGGCAGGCAGTAGGTACTCTTTCTGCCACAAACGCTGGCTGGTCCAGCCCTGGTGCTTGGCCTCATCGTACTTGTAGATGTGGTCAGGGTCTTCGGTCGCGATCTTGTTCTCGGCCTCGAATCGCTTCCTCGCATCACCGCTCGACAGCGCCATGGTTTGCTTCTTTTGTTTGTGATGATTGAGGGCTTGCCAATCGATGGACAACGTACAAGGCAAATTTTTTACTGAATTCAATTCGCATTTTCCGCATACCAAGCCAAGAGAAAATGAATAAACACTTCTTTGTTACCCTTCCGTGGAGATGCGCCACCACATCACCTACCGAACGCACGCTGCTGCTGCACAGCACGAGAGCGATGGCACATCAACGTTGGGGTAACAGCGTATCGGTAGAGCAGGTGATGCATCTCAAATCCGGCCTACGCCGCGCCGTCCGCAAGCGTCTCGGCACCCTCGCCCCCGATGCACAGCACACTCAGTGTATGTCTTCCCCTCTGGCCTTTAGGCATGCCATGCATGTGGCGCTTGCTCTCCTGCATAAGTGCATGCGCTCATTGATGCTCGAAATCTTGCATCTCGTGCAGCCCAGCGCGTGTGGGACCGTTTGCGCGCTCTGCCGCTCTTCAAGGGCAGCAAGCATGTCGCTGTCTATCTGAGCGTGCCCGGGGAGATCGACACCCGGCCCATTGTCGAGCACATCCTCTCTCAACCAGGCATGGTGTGCTATGTTCCGCACACGGAGGAAGGAGAGATGAAGATGCTGAGCGTGGCGTCGCTCGAGGACCTCAACACTTTCGAGTGCCACAACAACTGGGGCATCCTCGAACCTCCAGCAGACAGTATCAAGCACCGTACCGAAGGTACAGCGCTGCCCGGCTGCCCTTGGTGCCTGCGCTGCTACCAACCATCATTCTCACGCTACCTGTGTGTGTGTGTGTGTGTAGCGGCGGAGGGAGGCAAGCTGGATCTGATCCTTGTGCCGGGGCTCGCCTTCTCTCGAAGTGGGCAACGGCTGGGTAAGGGCAAGGGCTACTACGACCGCTACATTGCGCACGCCGAGCGAATCGCAGAGCAGCACAACCGCCCACGACCACACTTGGGTATTCCCTGCGTCCTCGTCACGCACACGTGCACACGCACAACACACACACACACAACACACACAACAATGAGCTGATGTGTGTTGCTTTGTGTCTGCTGCCAGTCGGTTTGGGATTTACGGAGCAGCTCGAGGAGGACATTCCCACGCTGCCTCATGACCGCACGCTCGACCTGGTGCTCACGCCCGATGATGACGATCACGAGGTTCCCGACTCGTGAAAGAAGAGAGACGTGCCATTGTCTTGTCGGCGCGAGCTCCTGCGCAGCTCGGTACCACAAACAGAAGAAAAGAAATACTATTTCGTTCTGTCGTGATCGTTGGTATTGCAGTGTCGCCAAGGTGCATCGTGATGAGGGCGAAGGAAACGGCGTTGGTGGTCCTCTGTACGCTGCTGCTAGCGGGGCTCATCAACGCCTCCGCTACCGGCAGCAATCTCATCGCGCTCACTGATGACAATTTCAACGCAGTACGTTGGCACCTCTGATGGATGTATTAAATCAGCATTATTGAAAGGAGGTGATGCGCAGCATTATAATCTGTATCATTTCGTCAATTCTCATGATGATGATCATCTTTGTGGGGTTGTAGCTGGTGCTGCAACGGGAGGGTCCGATACTGGTGGAGTTTTACTCGCCCTACTGCGGGCACTGCACGGCCTTCGCGCCCGAACTCGAGAAGATCGCCAACGACCTCCAGTCCATCATGCCCGTCGGCCAGGCACAGCCTCCCACCACCTACTCGCGTCGTGTGCCGTGCGTGCGGTGTGTGCAGTGTGCCGTGTGCGTGCCGTGTGTGCGGTGTGCTGACCACTGGTTGGGTGCGACAGGTGGACGTGACGAAGCACAGGAAGATGACACCCAACTACGACATCAAGGGCGTGCCCAGCGTGTTCCTGTTCGGTCGGGACAAGGAGCACCCGCTGCACTACAAGGGGCGCAACGACCAGCGCAGCGTGGTGCAGTTTGTGCTGACCAACCTGAACCACTCCTACGTCACGCTCACCTCGCCCAGCGTCGCCCTGCCGCGCTTCCTGGCCGAAAAGAACGAAGCCGCCGCGCTCCCGCGCATCGTCTACTTCGCCAGCCCGACCGATCTCGACAACCACGAGGCCCCGGTTCAGTTCGTCTCTCTCGCGCTCACGTACGTCCATAACGCCGTCACTCCACCGCTCTGTCGTGCGCCACTCATTGTTGTGGAGCCGTGTGTGTGCGGTGGTGCGTGTGCGGTGTGTGCGGTGAGACAGGTGGAAGGATTCGGCGTTGTTTGGGTTCGTGCGAGGCGCGGACTTCGTTCCCTCGTGGAAGACCACGTACCGAATCGAGGCCCTGCCCGCCCTGGTCGTCTTCTCCCCGGTCGATCTTAGCGGTACGCCCTTGATACAGCGCAACTCGAGCGATGAGCCTCATCCCCCTCTCGGCCGGCTTACGTTCGCTGTGCGTGCGTGTGTGCGGTGTGTTGTGTTTGATCATTTCAACTGCTGCAGAGACGGTGATCACTGAAACGTGGGCAGCGGAGGCTGGCGTAGACACCACCACCTTTTCCTACCTCTACACAGGTCACACACACACACACACACACCACACACACGACACACACGCACACATGTGACACACGCGACATAAAACACTCATGCTCTGCGGGGTGTGGCCCGAACGTTGCAGGCTCGCTGACCGACGAGAAGCAGCTGAACGAGTTTTGCATGGAGGCCGGTGCGCGGTCGTCACTCTACTACGACACCCACAGGGGATATGGACTCAGCTTCAACAGGTCACCCACCTGCCCGCGCTTTCGTCACCTCCGCGCACACGGCGCTGTAACTTTGCGTTACGGTGTTGTGTGTGTGTGGTGTGTTCACGTGCAGGACGTCGTTCAACCTGCTATTTATGGTGGTGGTCGTGGGCGCGGTGTTCGGCTTCGTGTACTGGTCGCGACGCCTCAACCACCACCACCACGGAGGCAAGTCCGTCCTACCCACCACCTACCCTCCCTCTGCGCCGCGCAACTTTGCCGACTGACGAAACGGACAGTCTTGATCATCTCTGTTTATGTACAGCTCTACATAACATTTACATACAACATACATACTCGACAAACACATCAGTTGCTTGTTGTCTTACATTGTTGTTGGGCGTGTGGCAGGTCGACGATGAGTGGTGTACTTAGCATCATGTACATAACACAGCTAACCACAGGTATTGAACCTTCGCCCGCCCCACTTTCTACAATTCATGTTGTGGTGGCGTCGACCAGCGGAACTTCGCTGGTGTGGCGGTGGAGGTGCTGGGCTGGCGTTCCTGCACCCCGCCCCCCATGGCGAGCATCTCGTGAACCTTTCCAATCGCCCACCAGGCGCTTTATCCCAACAGAGCCCTTTCTCTGATTGGCCAGGGCTCACTACATAAACCAGAGCTCGGCATCGGCTTTTCTTCACCTCATCTTCAACACTTGAACAGCAGCTAACAACAAGACTACAAGTCCAACACCACCAACACAACACCAACATGAACCGCTTTGCTCTCTGCTTCTTCGTTGTGCTCTGCGCCGCCAGCGCGGCCATGGGCCAGAGGTGCCCCGGCTCGGACTTCTTCCCCGACCAGCGCGGCTGCTGCCCCGTCGTGGTCAACTCGGTCCCCTTCTACGCCGACGCCCAGGGCTGCTTCCCGCGTATCATCAGCGGCGTCGCCTTCTACGCCGATGCCGGCGGCTGCTACCCCAGCTCGGCTGTGCGTCCACACCCGCACACCGCACCACCCAGCAGCAGGGCTAACCAACACGCACACACAGGGAGTGTACAGGAGCGCCGGTGCGGTGTGTCCGGCCGACCGCGTGTGCGAGCCCGAGTGCCCGGACATGGCGATCGTCGTGGCCGAGCAGCAGGGTGGTGCGCGCCTGTGCGCCAACGGCTTCTTCAGCGACGTCAACGGCTGCTGCCCCCGGGTGCTGGTCGACAACGTGCCCTCGTACCGTGACGCTCAGGTGCGACGGACCACCTTGGCTCTCGTTGTTGCGTGGTTGCATAGTGCAATGGTTCACATTGTAACCACCGCCACGATCCATCACTAGGGCTGTTACCCGATCTCGATCGCCAGCGTGATCTTCTACGCCGACGTCGGCCGGTGCTACCCCAACTCCTCGGTACGTGTTGACTGCTTGGCCCAGGCCACACCTGTTGGTGAGGAGGAATGACTGACACGGGTGAGTGGCGCGCTTGGGCATGTGTGCAGGGCGTGTACCGTCCCGCCGGCGCAGTGTGCCCCGCCGGCCAGCAGTGCGTGGTCAGCTGCGACCGCAACTACGCCTGATCGCCAGCCCGCCTGCGCCCGTCGACCCTACCATAGACACGGTCGGCGCAGACACCCACCCACCGGGCGGGCGGCACCTCGTATTGTGTTGTTCTCGTATCATCGCACCCACTTATCAATACACCACCGCCCCCTGCCTGGGACTTAACCTACTCTCGCTCTACAAGCCTCGTCATGTGCGTTGGTCGCAGCCCGCACTTTGTTGTGTTCTGAGCTTGGCCTCCCGGATCTGCGTCGAGCTGATGTCGTGCCGGAAGCGATCGCTGGAGATGAGCTGCGCGAAGCACGGCCGCAGTTCGTCGTCCACCTCCAGCTGCTCGGGCTCCATGAAGCTGCCGCTGCCCACCTAAGCTCGCACTCGATCGTGAGCTCACAGCCACACAGAACAATTTCGATCGGAAAGCGAAGCGCACCGTGCGGCCGGCGACCATGAAGTCACAGTGCAGTGTCTGGTGGAACTCGCGAAAGCCGACCTTCATCTTCTCCTCGCTGTTGTCGTAGAACCTGGGCTGCAGCACTCTCACCGCCGTGTCCTGGCCCAACACACATATACACACACACACAACGCACACCACCCGATCACATGGCTGTGTGGTGAGCGAACGCCGCCAACTGGCCCAGGCAGTGGTGTGCAGCATGTACCATGCCGATGATGAACGTCGAGCCCGGAAAGAACCGCGCCTTCTCGAAAAACCTGGTACCATCATACGTGGTGTGTGTCGTGCGTGTCATGTGTGTCGTGCGTCGTGGTGTGAGTGCGTGTTGTGTCGTGCGTGTCATGTGTGTATGAGATGTGTGGTGTGTGCGTGCGTGGTACAATTGCAAGAGAAGGTGAGACGCACGTGGGGCTGGTGGTGATGGCGACAGGCCAACGGCCCCTGAACTGTCGAACGCGCTCCTCGATGGTCTCCACGGGGAGCGGCGGCTTGTCGGCGTTGATGGCGGTGATCTCGAACAGGAGCGGCTTGCTGGGCCGGCACACCTCCTCGGCCACCTAAAGGTGCGCCCCCCCCCGGTCATGTCAGCAAGAACAAGATCAGCTTCTAGGCTTGCATCATGAAGATGAGACACGCACGCGAGCAAGGGCGAGATGGCCCTCGTGCAGAGGATTAAAGGAGCCTTGGTGGTGGCGCCAGCGGGAAGCAGGGTCAGCCTTGTTGTGGCAAAGAAGAGAACAAAAAGGCAGTAGTGGCGTGGGGGGGTACCTGGGAAGATCAAGCGGGGGCGTGACTCGAATGCACTCTGCGGCACGATGCTGCCATCTTCGGCCACCACGAAGAAGCCCGCTCGACCCGCCAGCAGGTCACCAAAAGCTGCTCTCACGCTCGGCCCCACCCTCTGCTTCATACGCTGTAATCTATTATATTATAACATATTTACGCATATTATTTTTTTAATTTCTATTTCTATTTATTATTTAATTATCATCATAACAATATGTGTATGCTACATCTGCTAATATCAATCCTGGCGATTGTGCAAGCAAGCGAATGCCCTCCGTGCCGTGCTTGCTTGGTAAGAGGGTTGGTGATGGTGTCGTTCGCGTTGGGCTCTCACGCTCACTCTCTCTTTTCGATGCTTCGTTTCCGCTCGCCTCTGGTCACCCGAGCCGATGCGCTGCCCTTGGTCTTGGAGCGCTCCTGCCACTTCTTGAAGCGGTCATTCACCATCTTGGGGATGATCCGCGAACCCTCCGACTGCTCTTGCAAACCACCCATCGAAACGGAACCGCGTGAGCTCATGTGCGTGTGCGTGTGCGGTGGTGCGTGCGTGTGCGTGTGCGTGCGTGTGCGTGTGCGGTGGTGTGTGTGTCGTCGAGTGCGGTGGTGCGTGTGCGTGTGCGGTGGCGTAAACATCTGGAATGTAAAGTTTACCTCCTTGGCGGCGGCCTCGGCCTCCTCGTTGCTGGGAGAAGCGGAGCCGCCGTCGTTTCCGTCCTTGAGCTTGCGGACGGGAACAGCGTTGGACGATATCTTCCCCACGTTGACGTTGAGCAGCATCAGCAGGTTCACCATGAACTTGATGTGCGCCTGCACGTTCGTTCACACACGCCATTGGGTCATTATATATATTAGGCGCTCTTAACACCCCCCATATATGGGGTGTGATAGGTTACCTGAATATTCTTGACCAGTTCTTCCATCGAAAGGAGCGGGTTGTCCAGGAAACACGGCGCGAACGCCTATTCGCCCCCGCGAAAACAGAACAAACAAATCGGACATTAAAAAAATGAGTGAGTGGAGCACCACAGGGGATTTAGTGAGAGGAGAAGGTACGGTTGCGATGGAGCGGATGTCCATTCGCGTTGCGCGCTGGACTTCGGGGGAGAGGATCTGTTGTTGCAGGAACCGCACCACATACTTGATCTGCACCCGCGTGTCGATCAATGCAACAGTTTAGCAACAACGCTCGGCCGATGCGGGGAGGGCGTAGCGTACGATGCGTTTGTTAAGATCGGGCAGGGACTTTTCGATCACCTCCACGCAGTCGTTGGGACGGCCCGACACCTCCACGCACCGATCACTGTGGGTTTGGAGGGGGGGATGGCCATCAGTCGCGGAGACAAAGCAAGAAGAGGAGAGAGAGAGAGAGAGAGGAACGAAGTGCGAAAATTGGGGGGAGAGGTACTAGAGCTCGAGAGGGATGAGTGGCGGGGTGATGGACTTGAGCCACTCCTTCATCAGCGAAGCCAAATCGTGCGGGCACGTGCCTGCAATAAAGAATTGATGGAATGGGCCAAGATGAGTGCGTGTGCGTGGCCACGACCACAATCTGATTGGGGTGGCGCACCCTCTTCGAATTGGTAAATGCCAGAATTGAGTCGATCTCGGATGACGTCCATTGTTGACTTCTTTCCCGGCACCCTGAAGAGCCCCGTCATCTGCGTTCCGCCCAGCTCGAGTATTCCATTCGCCAGCGCTGCGCATGCATGTGTGTGTGTGTGTGTGTGTGTGTGTGTGGCTCAGCCCAAGTCCGACGCTCATAGTTTAGCTCCGAACGAGCGAGAGAAAGGAGCGTACCGGTGAGTACCACGGGCAGCCTGGCCTCGTCCTTGGAGAGAGTGAAATGTACGGCCGCGGCGGTGTTTACCGACGACATCGACGCGGACATGCCCAGCGGCGACCCCGGCGGCGAGCAGGACATGGGCGAGCCCGACAGGGGCGACGTGAGCGACGGCGAGGGCTGAGGCGAGGTGGGCGGTGACGTAGACGACTGCTGGAGCCGCATCACCTCATCGAGCGTCATTCCAAACACCGGCCCGCGCTGCACTTGCACGAACACCTGGCCTTCGTTCTTCTGCTCCTCTTCGTTCTTTTCGTTGTCGCTTTCCTCTTCGCTTTCTCCGTCATCGTCGCTGTCGCTGTCCCCGCCGGCGCCGATAGCATTCGCCCGCAGTCGGTCCTTTGCCACCTTGTCCCCTCGCTTGCGTACGCGAGAGCCGTTCTTGCCTCGGTTCATTTCATCCATCTTCTCAGCAATGTCCACTTGGCGATCGATCAACTCCCGCTCAGGCCTGCTCAGCACAATCTGTAACACAACGCACACGACACGACACACGACACGACGTGAATGAGTACAAGGGGCACATTGGGGGGGGGGTTAGGTGAAGCCGTACTTGAGACTTCAGTCCCTTTCCGCCGCTGATCTTCTCCTGCAGGAGCATTGAGGGGATCTTGGCCGTCAACAGCTTCAGGTGCTGCTCGGAGTTGGACCTGCGAGCGGTGTCGCCCCAACCACACGTTAGCCCACCGCAAAACCAACACAATACAAAATAGTCCAACGAGAGTGACGGTACCGATAGAGCGTCTTCTTGCGCTCCCGTGCAGACTTACGGTCGACGGGACTGAACCACACAAACACAGAAGTTAGCGAACTCGGAGCTAAATCGATGATCTTGGAGCGGGAGAGAGAAGGTTATATACTCGGCCGCTGCTTGCTGGGCGGCGGTCGACGACGAGGGCTCGTCCTTCTTCTTCGTGCGGAAACTGAGCATCTCCCGGATCTCGCGCAGCTCCTGCTCCCGGTCCTGGCCCGTCGCGACAGCGATGCGCGGGAGCACGACAGCTGGTGCGTCCCTCGGGTTCGAGCCAGTGACGGTGGATTCTGTCACCGTGACCTCGGGCACGAGCGGCCTGCTGGGCGCGTCCTTGCTGCTGATGGCGGCGTGTTTGTCCTTCTTTTCCTTCTTGTCCTTTTTCTCTTTCTTTTCCTTCTTCTCCTTCTTCTCTTTCTTGTCCTTCTTCCGCCCTTGCGCTTTGGCGTCGTCCGGTTGGTCGGTGAAGTAGTGGGTCAAGTCCGAGAACGACCGGCTGCGCCTCTGTGACGACGACAACAATAACGATGAATAGGAGTTAGTTTGCACGTCGGAGCCAAAACCATGCGAATTGGTACCTGCTGCTTGGACATGCCCAGATGGATGGAGATCTGCTTCTTGTACTTCTTGCGTCGCTCCGCCTCCAGCTTCAGCTGCTTCTCGCGCTGCTCCTGCTCTTTCTGGTGCTGCTGCTCCTTCTGTTGTCGCGCCTGCTCCAGCTTCTTCCTGTGCTGCTCCTCCTCCTCAGCCGCCGCCTTCTGCGGCGAGTCGGACACAACGACGCGTGGCGATGCTGGCGACGAATGAACAGCGCATAGGTCCGAGGTCGACGGCGATGTTCCAGCGCCCGCCCGCACGGCCACGGCGCCCGCCTGGGAGAGCGTGAGCGGCGGCGGTACGCTGCGCGGGCTCTCCATGTACTCCTCGGCCGCCTGGCTAGGTCGCCGCGGGGTCGTGGGCCGGTCCTCGTCAGCGCTACCGGCGGCCGACTCAGACGACTCGCGCTCGAGCAGGGACTTGACCTTGTCGTTGGCCAGCGAGATGCCCGGGAACGGCTGGTCATCGCGGCTGTTGGTCCGCTTGACCGCCGCCTGCTTCTTCTGTTTGAGCTCCTCCTTCTCGCGCTTGGCCTTCTCCTTCTCCTCGCGCTTCTCGCGCTCCCGCTCGCGCTTGATCTCCAGCTTGCGCTCGCGCACCATTTCCTTGAGCTGCTCCGGCGTCAGATACGAGGCCTTGGGCGAGGTCGGCACCGGCGGGCTGGTGCTGCTCGTGATCTTCCGCTTGGGCCTCGGTGACGTGTCGTCGCAGTCACTGCTGCCCGGGTCGCTCGAGTCCGATCCACGTCGCAGCTTCGCGCGCCGCTCGCTGATGACGTCATCATCGTCCGACACCTCGGCCTCGGCGTCCGCCACTTCTTCGATGCCGGCGTCGATCTCGGTCGGCCAGGGAAGGGCCTGGTCGGCGTCCTCGAGCACGTTGCGGTAGATGGGTCCCTTCTTGCTCTTCTTGGTGTTGCGAAAGAACTGGATGTTGCTGCCCTTGATCTTCTGCTCGAACTCCTTCTTCTCCTGCTGGCTGAACGAGTGGAAACGCGGCGCGCTCTTGTTGAGCTGCAGCCCCTGCGCAGTATGGGAGGCTGCGGCGGCGGCGGCCGTGCGCGCGGCAGAGTCGCTGCGCGGGCTGCGTGCCGCGCCTGCCGCCGCAGCGGCGGTGCTCACCTCGCCGCTCTTCTTGAGGCGTTCGCGCTTCCCGAGCTCTGACTTGTTGCGTGAGTCGACCAGCGCCGTCTGCGAGAACGAACGCAGCAGCTGGCCTCGCGCCCTGCCCCTCGGACTCTGCACCACCACCGCCATCACAGCCCACCACCAGACCATCAGAACGACCGTGTGGCAAAGCAAAACAATAGAACGAAGCCTCTAACGACGCAAGAGCGCTCAGCAGACCGCTACAAACAAGCTCTGCGAGAAACAAAGCGAAGCCAAAGAACGAAAACGAAAAAAAGAAACGGGGGGGGGGCGAAGAACGAAGACGAAGACGAAAGGGAGGGAACTGGACCAACCTTGGGTTCGTCAGAGAGTATCGGGTGGTTGGGTGAGGCGAGGTCGTCCGCCGACCCCACCGAGCCCTTCTTTTTGCTCTTTCCCTTCTCTCTGTCGATTAGGGCGGCGACCAGGGCCTTGTCCCTCTCGCGGCTGGCATTGCCGGCCGTGTCCGACCGCTTGCTCCGTTTGAGGAAGCGGGGCGACAGCACGGCGGGCAAGCCCCGCCCCCCTCCACCTTTTTCGTCATCTTGTTGTCGCCCGCCTCCCCCTTCGATGACATCAAATCGTTTGTTGGCTATCCACGGGTCCTCATCTGTAATCGAGTCGCCGCGCAGGCGTGGCGAAGCTGCGGCTTCCCGGTTCGTCGCCGACGTCGCCCCCGCCTCACCACCACCGCTGCTGGCCATCCTTTTTCTTCTTCTCCCTCTTCTTGCTCCTTCCTTGTTGTTCGGTGTTTGTGTTTGGGTTGTATTATTATTAATTGAAAAGTGGTTGCGCCGGAGGCTCACGAGATCACCACTCTGCTAGCAGACGAGGTCAGGGTACTGTGGCGAGATAGAGCAGCCGACAACACCGGGTGCGTCGCCACAAGAACAACGTTCCTTGCTCAGGGCAGAACGCAACGCGGACCACGACACAACCTGGTGGCCAGTTTGCCGTGGTGAACCGAAGGTTGGCTGTAACACAACACTTTCCCGTTGAGTCGTGGAAGAAATCAAAAGAAAAAGAAAAGTAATTCGAGTATTTTTTTCACCACAAAAAATAAAAAGATGCGAGAGCAGACAGCAAACGATCCAGAGTCGTGGACGTCGTTCTTCGGCCCTGGGATAGCCCTCCGCACACGGGGCTTCCAATTGGTTGTAGAGGACGTTTCTCACTGGAACGTCTTCCTGGGCGTCCTCGCCACCCTCATCGGTCCTCCCCACGCTCTGCACTTATTAATAGTCTTTATTTGTTTATTTGTTTATTTTTTTTAATTGTTACCATTTATTTATGTGTTAATGATTAATTTTTGATTGTTTTTTATTCTTATTATTCTGATTATTTATTCATAAATGCAGGTGTGTCGTCTGTGGGGGCGCTGCTGGCGCTCATCCTTAACCATCACACGGGCCTGTACGTAGTCCCTGCTTGGCTGCCTACGGCACGCGCACATGACGACCATGCTGATGGCCACATCGCGCCGGCGCTGGTGGTGCTGTGCCTCTAGGTATCTGTTCGCGCTCTGCGTGGCCGCACTGATTCCGCTGGTGGTGCTGCTGATGGCCAAGCGCAAGGTCATCGTCGATCTCCTCCGCAAGAAGATCAAGCGCGTCACCAACAGGTGCGCACACGCACACGCACACGCACACGCACACGCCCGTGGACAACTTTGTCGCTCACGTATGTGCTGCGCACGAGTCAGGCGGCTGTTCTGGACTGAGTCGAAGGTGATTCGTGTGCTCGACGTGGATCGAGCGGAGAAGAAGATTACGATCGGCCAGACCGGCAGGTCCATGTCCAAGGTCATCCTCAGTACGTTCCGCCCTCTAGAGGTCTCCTTCTGCGTCTCCTCGGTCATGGAGATGATTAAGCCTGACATGTCGTCGTCGTCGTCGTCGTCGTTGTTGTTGAAGTTTTGTACAGCGGGGAGGAGTTCGACGTGACGATGTTCTTCGATACGATGAACGACCCGTTCAAGGACACCATCGTCGACAAGATCAACCACTACCTCCACATCGCCCAAAAGTGCGCACCACTTTGCGGCCCTTTGTCATCACACCACTACTCACGCACACGCCGCACACGCCACACACACAACACACGCACGACACACGACACAACGTAGAACGTTGCATGACCGCAATGCAGAGGAAGAGGATTGCGGGTCGTCGGACTTCGAGGAGGAGACGGAGGAAGTCGCCGAGACGGACACCCTCCCCGAAGGTGCCACGCTCGACGAGGAGGAGAGCGCGGTGGGCCGAAGCAACGAGGATGACGACGAGCTCAACCTGGGAAAGGGCAAGGAACGTTCGCTGGATGGTGGACGACACGCTGAAGATGAGGAGGAAGGCGAGAAGGAGGGCACGCTCATACTTGTCTGAAGCGTGCGCGGTGCGCCTCGTCGGGTATTCATCTCTTTTCAATTAATGCGACCCAAGAAGCGACCACCTTATAGGCGGATAGGAAAGAGAAAGGGGAGATGGATGTGTACATGAGAGAGAAAGAGCGCCGGAGTGCCTCAAGATAGCCAGGCCTCCACCTTGTTCTGGAAATCTTCGACCTGGAGTGTCGTCATGTGGCAGATGGCGCGATGATTGTAAGCCGCCACATTGCGAGCATTGCGAGTAGAACAAAAGAAGAGGGAGGACAGATAAAGAGGTGGGGGGATGGGGCTCACCTTGATGAGCTCGGGAGTGTGGGCCTCCCAGGCCTGTCGGCCTTCGGAGACGACGTGCTCAAAGAGCACCACTTCCCTGTCCCCAAAGTAGTCGAGCAGGTCCTTCACCCTGTGATACGGCACCGCGGTGTCGTCGCCCGCCCAGAACACGAGCGTGGGCAGCGCCAGGACCTCTTTCTTGAGACCCTGCACCTGGTCGTCCATCAGCGCCGGTGCAATGAGGATCTGGTGCGCATCGGGGCCATCGGCCAGTCAGCCTCCTACATTCACGAGCACAGGGTGACGCGGCCACGTACGATCTTGTGGACTTGGTCAGCGCCGAGCGTGTTGGCCAGGTTCATGACGATCCGCCCACCATAGGAGCGTCCGACGAGAACTGCGGTCACGAGCTACGTCAACAGCCGGTTGTGCCACACACGCACACATGCACGCACGCACGCGCGCGCGCACACACACACACACACACATGCACGCACGCACGCACCAGTGGTAGGTTCGTACCGAGCTTTTGTTGGTCCTTCTTCTTCTCAGCAATCAGCTTCCACAGAGCTCGCACCTGAGCCTCAGACGAGACTGGGTTCTGTGTTCCTCGTGCGCAAAGTCAGTCATTTATAACCAGGCGAGGAGACGGTCACTACAGATCTGCACCTGGAGGGCATCGCTAGGGCCGGGAGTGGAGTGGCCATGCCCGAGCAGGTCGACGGCGTATACTCGCCCGAGCCGAGCGAAGAAGTCCATGTGTGGCTTCCAATGCTCCGCGTTCTGAAACTCTCTGCTGGCGCCATGCACCTGTGTGGACCCACTCCTCTTGTTAGGGTTGTTGATCAATTATTCCTTTTATAAATCTTGATTGGATTAATTCAATGATGGAGCGGAAGGACGTACTAAAAGGAAGAGGTAGTCGCTGCTGTCATTGCCGCCGGTGAGGACACTAAGGGTGTGGCCCTCCGCGACCTGAAATCGTTCGCGGGATGATTCCTCGTCGCTCATCTTGGAGGCTGACGCGGAGGCTTGCAGAGTGTTGTTGTCGAGTTGCTGGCGCGCCCGCCGTATGACGAGCAGACGTATGGTGATGGCGGAGAAGAGGATGAAGATGCACACTACAGCCCAGCCCGTCCACGAGTACTTGCCGCACCCCAGGTACCTGCAGACCGTCCGCACAAACAACGATGGCGTGTGTCCGCGTGCCTTCCTCGCCCCTCCTGCTTGAGTCGATGACGTTCCCAAGCTTCCTCGCATGAAGCACCCTCACTTCGCCTCGCGTGCGCCGTGTGCTCTGCTGTGTGTTGTGTGTTCTGCTGTGTGTTGTGTGTTCTTCTTTCGAAAGTCTGCGGGCCGAGAGCAAAGAGAAAAGAAATGAACTGCACACACTGAAGCTCTCTGGAGGTGATGAAGAAGAGCTCGACGACAAACAAAGTAGAACGGAAGAGGTGGCAGAGGGCTGCGCTACCACGACACGCATGAGGCACTGTGACTCGCGCAATGCTGATGTCTATTGTGTAGGTCGATTTGATGAATGAACACTCACGCATTTACTTGAGCTCCACGGTGCCGCCAAGCTCCTTGAACTTGGCAACCATCTGCTCGGCCTCCTCCTTGGGAACGTTCTGCTTGAGCATGGACGGAAGCTTCTCCACCATCTCCTTCGACTGTTGTGTTGCGTGCGGCGTGCCGTTGACGGAGGGAAGGGGCAGTTAGTGAGTGACGGTCACAGGGAAGGGAATGAATGGGTGAGATGGGGGAGGAGAGAGCAACAGACCTCGAGCAGCTTCATGCCAGGCTTGAGAGCGCGGATCTCCTTGAGCACCTTGAACTTGTCGGCTTCAGCGACAGCGGTGAGCTGAACGTCGAAGATCATCTTCTCCTTCTTCTCTTCCTTGGGCTCCTCAGCGGCAGGCTCGGCGGCAGCAGCGGGAGCGCCAGCACCGGCAGCCTGAACGACCACGCCGCCGCCCATAAGGGCGCTGTCGGGCACGTCGAACCGCAGCTGGAGCAGCTTCACCAACTCGAACATCTCGACCTGGTTGAGCTGGAACAGGGCCTCGCCGATCTTTCGCACTCGGGGCGAGAACTCGAACTCCTTCCAATCGGACACGTACTTCCAGTCCTTGGGGGCGGGGAAATCGGAGATGTCGGCGGTGAAGGCCTTGTCTTCGCCAAAATCGGGGAATGTCACAGTCTCGAGCTTGAGGGGCTCAGCGGGCTCATCTTCGGCGGGCTTGGCAGCGGCCGGAGCACCCTTGCCTCCCTTCGCCGGGGCAGCGTACTGGACGTAGTGTCGGCAAGTCGGCGATTTAGAATTGATTATTTTGATTTGCATTGAGGCTGATTGGGGGGGGCGTACATTTCTGGCAATTGAAGCCATGTTCGTCTCAGAGCTCACGGCGGTGCGCGAACCATTGCTGAACAGGCCTTTTGATAGTATGAATGAAGCCGTAAGTGAACTGCGCGTCTTCGTAGCGGCAGCGCAAGGATAATTATCGTTAAAATGCGACGGCAATCCGTGAGCGGAGGCAGTAGGGGAAGCGGTACAAAGAGCAGAAGTCTGCTGGCCCTGGCGCAGAGCAAGACGAGGAAAAACGTGCACAGTGCTCCGCCGCATGATTTGTGTAAAAGAATGAGAGGGAAGATGAAGATGACGAAAGGGTCCGGACTCCCACGCACAAGGCCGTCCCTGTCTCGCGGCCGTCGTGAACCTTGTCGACAAAATATTTCTCTCAATTTTCTTCTCTTCTCTTTGCAAGAACCTGAAACTAAGATGAGCACGGCGGTGAACGATGACCCCAGGCTGGGAGCACTTGTCGTGCCTGGAGAGGTGGGCGACATCGTGGTCGTGGGCTTCCCCTCTGACGAAGGTGTCAAGCGCAACGGCGGGCGACCTGGTGCTGCAGGTTCACCCTCGCTTTTTCTTCCCCCCTTGAGTCCCGCGCACAGCTCACTGCACAAACCACAGGCGGGCCTGAAGCGGCAAGGAAGCACCTGATGAAGGTCGGGCCTCTGGTTAACCCCGAGTTCGGCATCGACCTGCGGTACTGCCCCCGCAAGCAAGCCGAGGGACGTCACCGTGTGCGCGACTGACTCTCCTCCTTCTCGTGACCAGAGGGCTTAAGATCGTGGATGCGGGCGACATTGCTGTTCCCACGCTGGAGGAAGGCCACGAGTCACTGGCCAGCACGGTGGGGAAGATCATAGGACACGGTCCGTGTGCGCCGCACTACTAGCCCCATGTACACCACTTCTGTGAGAGCGGCGAGAGCGGCACTCACACTCTTCTTGACATGTTGTGCTGGCTCCATGCAGGAGGTATTCCATTCGTCATTGGCGGAGGTAACGATCAGTCGTACCCGAATGCCCGCGGTCTCCTTGCTCACGTCCCGTCGTACCCTTACCCATTCCACATGTCTGTTGGTAAACGGATGGCCAGTGTTTTACTCTGTTGGCTGTGGTGCCAGGGGCTCCATGGCCGCGATCAACATCGACGCTCACTTTGACGTTCGGCCTCTGAAGGAGGGCAAGGTCCACTCCGGCTCTCCCTTCAGACTTCTCATCGAGGATGGTATGTCTACGATCGTTCTCTCCTCGCATAAGCTCGTGTGTGGCAACGCTTGACCGATGTATCGCGCCGCAGACCGTTTCCAGGGAGAGCACTTCGTCGAGTTTGCGAGCCAGGGCAATCAGTGCAGTGCGGTGCACGCGCAGTACATCACCGAACACAAGGGAAAGATCGTGTGGCTCTCCGATATCAAGAAGGTGCGTGCGACACGCCCCCGCCCCCTTCCAGCTTGTTAATACTTATGATCTCACCGGTCGCGTGTACAAACTCCACAAACAGTCGGAAAAACTGCGGGCGAGTTGTTTGCTTCCATTCTCGATGACCTGGGCCAGCGCTGCGAAGCCATCTTCGTATCGTTTGACATCGACTCCATCAAGAGCAGCGACTGCCCCGTACGACACTGCTCTCGCAGCGCAGCGCGCTTCTTGTACACTGAGCTGCTCATAACTCAACTATGTTTCACGATCTGCCAGGGAGTGAGCGCGCCCGGAGCGGTTGGGCTCACATCAGAGGACGCCCTTGAGATATGCTTCGTGTCGGGAAAGAACCCCAAGGTGCCTTGTCGCAGATTCTATTGCCCTACTACTGCTTCGTCCACTCCTCACCATTTGCTCTATATCGTTAGGTGCGGCTGGTCGACCTGTCCGAATACAACCCTCTTGTTGAAGAGTACAGGTACGACACATATGTGCCGCGCACAACTGTTACTGGTCGAGGCCTGACATGACATGCTTCTTGGTCTCTAGGACGGGTCGCCTTGTGGCAACGATGTTCTACTACTTCGCCATGGGCGTGGCGTCGCGCTATGCCAAGCCCTGAGCGAGCCTTTGTCGGCGTTCGGGCTGAAGCTCCACGTTTTATTCTATCAGATAGATGTATCGTACACAAGGGAGCCACGGAGAGCGTCAATGCAGCTTACTCTTGATACTCCTCGGCAGCGGCAGGTTCTTCGTGATGGTCCTTCTGGTGCTGGTCGTCCTGGATGGTGAGCTCCGCCATGGCGGGCTCCAGCGCGGCCTTCTCCTGCTGCGCCCAGAACGAAGCCGCCCCACTACCCGACTTGGCCGCCAGGAGCGACTCGTCCACGTGCTGCGAGGTCGCCGCCGCGGGCTCGGCATTCTCCTGCTGGTTCCAGAACGAAGCGGCCTGTTCGTTGCTGGGCTCGGACACGTCGGGCACCGGACCACCCTCTGCGTCCCACCGAGGGACGACACAGCCGGCACTACGAAATGTAGGTGGGGGGGGGGTATTCAGGCTGCAGGTCGGACTCAACAGCAAGAAGGAAGAAGGTGGACCTGACTTACCTCTCCCTTGTGACGTTGGTGGAGTTGAAGGTGGTGCCCTCCATCTTGTTAATGCCCTGCTGCCTCTTCAGATCGCCGACCGGCTTGGCTGTGGATTGATGAAGTTAGTGTGCGAGGAAGGGGAACGGAGTAGAGCAGTGGTGGGTCTGGGAGACTCGTGTTACCTGCGTTGGCCTTAGTGATGAAGTCGTCAGAGACGGTGGTGGCCTTGAAGGTGGGGAGGTGGGCACGGCAGTAAGGCTTCTTCTCAAAGGTCTCCATCGAGCGAGGAGTGAGATTGATCCCGCACGTTGTGCACTTGATGCACGCCGTGTGGTACTTGGCCTGCAAATCCCCCCAAAGGTTTCGCCAAAGGTGAGGAACAACTCCCAGGCACATAAAGAGAGGGGGAATGCTTCACCCCAAGTGCCAGAAGAGAGCGCTCGCTGGGCCAAATCTCCTTGTCACAGCCGGGGCACATGGGCTGCTCATCATCCTCCACTTGAATGAAACGGTTGTTTCTCATGGTGCTGTTGTGAGTTTCGTCTGGTTCAGGTAGCTCTTTGTTTTTTTTTTAACCTCCCTGCCCCTTGAAGGCCCGCTCCATTTTGGGCTGCTTGTGCAACAAGGTCGCCTTGTTCGAATTGCATTGTGCCTCACCCACCACCACACCCTTGTTACTGAGCCTGTTGATAGTCAGTACCACGCTAACCGCCCCCTATCAAGTAGTGAAAGAGGTGAGATAGTGGAGTGCGACTGGACAATGATTGCAGACTCTTTCTTGGTTGAGGCTCCTCTTTCTCGTGACGGGTCGTCCACCGCCACCTTACGGCTACGGAGCAGCGTGCTCATTGGTTGCTTCTCCTCTTGGATTGGTGTAACTTTTCTGTCGACGGGGAGGGCACTTCATTTGTGGGTCTACGTCGCTTTTCTTCTTCAACCACAGCCACGCAAGGCAAAACGATCCATCTGTACATCGAATCCATTTTCCTACTACACAGCCAAACATGACCGACTCGTCGAAGGTGATCGTGTGCGACAACGGCACGGGATTCGTGAAGTGCGGCTTCGCCGGCTCCAACTTCCCGGCCTCCATCTTCCCCTCGATGGTGGGCAGGCCCATCCTGCGTTCCGAGGAGAAGTTCGACAACGTCGAGATCAAGGACATCATGGTCGGCGACGAGGCCTCCAAGCTCAGGTCCATGCTCCAGATCACCTACCCGCTCGACAACGGTATCGTCCGCAACTGGGAGGATGCTGAGCACGTCTGGAACTACACCTTCTTCGGTACGTTCCACCACCATCAACAGCTTCTTCCGCTTCTTTTGGTCTTTCTTTCATCGTTTCAGTGCTTCGCTTAGACTATCGATAGAGTGGCTAATCAGTCGAATGCTTTGGATGTAACAGAGAAGCTGAAGGTGGACCCCAAGGACTGCAAGATCCTGCTCACTGAGCCGCCCATGAACCCCCTCGCCAACCGCGAGAAGATGGTCCAGGTCATGTTCGAGAAGTACGGCTTCAAGGCCGCCTACATCGCCATTCAGGTACGACGCGCACCCGAGAAATCCTCAAATGCCCTAAGATTTCGAAGATCGATCTCTCTACGTTTTCAGATCTTGAGCATTGAATTGATGTTGTAAACTGACACTCTTCCACCTTTTCTTTTCGATGCACTAGGCTGTCTTGACCCTCTACGCCCAGGGTCTGCTTACTGGTGTGGTCGTCGATTCGGGTGACGGTGTGACCCACATCGTGCCCGTGTACGAGGGCTTCTCGCTGCCCCACTTGACCCGTCGTCTCAACGTCGCCGGTCGTGACGTCACTCGCTACCTCATCAAGCTTCTCCTCCTCCGCGGCTATGTCTTCAACAGGACTGCCGATTTCGAGACCGTCCGTCAGATCAAGGAGAAGGTACCCACTCCCTCTTTTCGCTCTTTTACATCTTCGCTTTCGTTCTCTCCCCCCCCCCGCGGGCAAAATTGTGAGAGCTTTTTGCGAGTGGAAAAGATGATTGAGAGCTCCGTCGTTTGCTCACCCTGTTCTCTACTCGCCACCGTCTACAGTTCTGCTACGTCGGTTACGACCTCGAGCTTGAGAAGCGTCTGGCCCTCGAGACTACCACCCTCGTCGAGAAGTACACCCTGCCCGACGGTCGCGTGATCCGCATCGGTGCCGAGCGATTCGAGGCTCCCGAGTGCATGTTCAACCCCGCGCTCGTCGATCAGGAGAGCGTCGGCGTTGGCGAGCTCGTCTTCGACTGCATCAACAAGGCCGATATCGACACCCGTGCCGAGTTCTACAACCACATCGTGCTCTCCGGCGGTTCGACGATGTACCCCGGCCTCCCCTCGCGTCTCGAGAAGGAGATCAAGCGCCTCTACTTCGAGCGCGTGGCCAAGGGCAACAAGGTCTCGATGCAGAAGTTCAAGTGCCGCATCGAGGACCCGCCGCGCAGGAAGCACATGGTGTTCCTCGGCGGTGCCGTGCTCGCCGAGATCATGAAGGACAAGACCGCCTTCTGGATGAACAAGTCCGAGTACGAGGAGCAGGGCCCTCGCGTCCTCCGCAAGTGCTTCTAAGAAGCTTCGCGATACGATTAAAGGGAGAGGAGGCTTGCCTTCACCATCATCACCACCATCATCGTCGCCCATCCGCAACCTTCATGAGCGCCGCGGTCCTCGTTCTCGCGACCGCGTTACGCGTGGCCTGGACGTCTTTTTTAGCTTTCTCCTTCGTTGTTGCTGTCCCCGGCCTTCTCTCCCTGGCCCTCTCTGTGACATTACCTCTTCAGGGGCAAGCAATACATTGCGTGTTTCAACTGCCACTGTTCTTTTGTTGAAGGTGAGAACGCAGTGCTGTTGTGGTGGCAACATCATTGATTGTTGGGATGTACAAGCTAACATAGGTCTAGAAAATGGGGCAGCGCCTTGCTGAACAGGGTATCAGTGAGGCGAAGAGAGGGAGAGCGGGACGATGGTCTTGGTCGCGGCGGCCTGGGCGCGGGCGTAGTCGAAGGAGGCGAACTTGGAGAGGATGTCAGTGAGGGTGATGAGGCCGAGCGGCCGTTGCTGCTGGTCGATCACCCACACGCGGTGGACGCGAGAGCGCAGGACCAGCTCCATGACCTCGATCAGCGTCGCGTCAGGCGTGCAGGTGACCAGGTTCCTGGGCCTCGAGGTCGGGGCGCTCTCCTGCACCCGCTCCAGGTAGACCTCGACCGGCTCGCGCAGCAGGTGGACCGTGTCGGGCGTGATGCCGCGCAGGTCCGACGCCGACAGGTTGTACAGCAGGCGACCCTGGCCTGTGCTCCCGACGCCGATGATGCCGATGGCGTGGACGCCCGACAGGGCCAGCGTGCGGAAGGCCTCCAGCGCTGTCCTGCCCTCCTCGACTGAGTAGATGAGGGTCCGCACGGCGCTCTGCGTGGTCGACGGAGGGGACGACGTTGAGACGGGCGCGGGCGCGGGCGCGGGGCCGACCATATCGAGGGCGGTGATGTTGCTGGTGATGAGGTGGTAATTGAGGTTGCGCCTGTGGTCGACCAGGAAGCGCACCACGTCGATCTGGGCCGCCATGCGATAGTACTCGAGCCGCTGGCTGCCCTCTTTTTCCTCCTCTTCGGTCTCGGGCCACACCCGCACGAGCGCGCGATGGAGCCCCTGCGCCATCTGGTCCAGCAGCGAGCATACGGGCTCGAGGTGGCGCTTCACCACCAGCGAAGGCCGGCCGTGCTGTGGCTTGGCGTTGAGCACCTCGACGATGGCTACCTCGCTCATCTTGGCCTTCAGCTCGCGATCGGACTGCGCCTCGGTGTTCTCGCTGAAGAAGTGCATCGTACCCCAACAGAGGTAGGCACAGACGTCAAGTATGTCGACCAGCCCGAGGATGCGACGTTTAACTTCATCGTAGATGGGAAGGGAGAGGAAATGATGAGCCTTCATCAGCTCGCAGGCGGCGGCGATTGAGGCCTGAGGCGCGATCCAGACGATGGGCGGAGCCTTCTCCACAACCGACGAGAGGGAGGAGAAGGCCATGAAGTCGTTCTGCCTCCCATGCAGCCCCTCCATGTGATGTACGATTTTGCTAGACATCCTCTAAACTCGAGCAGTTCAACTGTTGCTCGCTTATCTTGTGCGAGGTTGAGCGCTTGGCGTTTGGATTTATCTCAATCGCCTCCATCCTCAGCGTGTTAGGATTGGTATCTTGTTGGCATTTGGGCGGCAGCCTGTCGAGTTTCCCGCCAAGAACAGGAGTTTGCAACACGGTTGGCGGTTCGAGTCACACCGCGGCAAACCACGCAACATCGCAAGAAATGGAGAGCCATCCCGAAGATGCGAAGTGCATTTTCTGCAAGATTATCAATGGCGAGCTTCCCTCCCATACCGGTAAGCTCTCCCCAACATTGGTTGGTGAATGGTGCACTCACGCAGCCCTTCTGCCTAGTGATGGAAAATGAGAAGGTGGTGGCCTTCCTGGACATAAACCCGCTGCACCCTGGCCACACACTCATCGTGCCAAAGGGACACTACGCCAGCCTTGACCAGCTGCCCGCTGCACTTGCCGGTTCCTCTTCCTTCCTTCTCCACCGTTGAGTGCTCTGGTCGGCAGGTTCACTCACGGCGCTGTGCAGCTGCGTGCATGGAGGTGGCGCCTGCCATCGGCGGAGCGCTGATGAAGGCCACCGGGACTCAGGCCTTCAACATCATCCAGAACAACGGCAAGATCGCTGGGCAGGAGGGTACCCTCATCACTGAAAGCCAACCCACGCTGAACGCTCTGCTCACCTCGACCTGGAGCAAACAACAGTGTTCCACGTGCATTTCCACGTCGTCCCGCGATCCGCCGGCGACGCCATGTCGGGCTCCTGGTGCAAGTGGCGAGCTCAATCGCTGGCCAACCGTGACGCCAAGATGCTACTCCGCTCCATCTCCGAGTTCCTTCCTGCCACAACGCAAGGAACGCCCAGCGCCCAGCCATCTCCTCCCTCGCAGCCGCCCGCATAGCAACAAGTTGGTTAGTTTCCATTTTATCGAATTCATTTCATTTCATTTTCTATTTAATTTGGTTTTATTTTATTTTTGCCGCCAACCGGCAAACGCAGGCAAAGCACTTTCCTTTCTCGGCAGCTCGCTCAGCTGTCTGTGCCGGCAGAGACGGTTCTTCAGTCTTTAGTCGAACACGTAGACGAACACAACAACAGCCACGAGAAGAAGATGCTTCGCAAGAGAGTACATGCACCACAGTTGGCGGGCGAGTTGACGCTGTCGCCGGCGTTGTACGCGGTAGGGGTGATGAAGCCGATGGACGAGCCGAGCGCGAAGCGGGTGAAGCCCGATGCGAGCGAAAGCCGCTACCGCAGCCAGCTGTACGGAGCCGCGAGCGAGTTGGCCTCTCGACGCAATGCCAAGACAGCGACCCGGCAGGAGCTCTGCGTCGAGTGCGACACTTGCCCTGTGACGACGCCTCTCTCGAGTCTCGGTCTCGCCAAGGCGCCCACACAGGTTCGCACACGCACAGATCTCTTTCGCCTCTGCTCTACTCGGTTCGTCAGTAGTCTTACATCTGCTTACGCTCGACACGGGAACAGTGGCGCTGGCGATGCAATGACTGCGTAGTCGGCTGGAACCATCTGAAGCGTCCGTACGTCCCGCCGATGCTGCCGCAGGGCGATGAACCCGAAGAGTAAGCCCACGAGCTGCGCGGGTAACGAACAGTTCGGGCCTTTATTTTGTGTGGGTAAAAAAGCGTGTTAATAAATTCCTGGAAATAAGTAGGCATTTTGCTGGTCTCCGGTCGGGCAAGACGTTCCGAACAAGCTGTGGAGAAAGCGGAGGGGTACAAACTGCAGTTCCGCAACAAGGCGTGGATTAAATTGAAGATAAGAACGTTCAAGGGGAGGTGAGACACCTGTGAGGCGAGAGCGCCTAGGATCGATCCAACGACGTACGTTGATGCAACGTGTTGTGCATTTGATTTGATGCTAGATCAAAATGGCTTAACGGTTCCATTTTACACAAAATTCTCATCTTCGTAATTGGGACACCACAATTCAACATCTCACATATGGTTCTTGTCGTAGATGGACCACAACAAAGCCATCGCCCTTACCAGCGATAAGATCAAGAACTATCTTAAGAATCTGAGAAGCGAGCAGCTCGCCTCCGATGTCCTCAACCAGACCCTCGATCTGGCCAAGGAATTCAGATCGAAGGACTATCCTCTCATCCATTTGCTGCTCCAGAACCCGCTCGCCGAGCTCATCTCAGCCGCCGTCCCTTCGCCCTCCTCGTGTACCCTTCCTCCACCACGGTTCTGGTGCTCGCCGTGGTGTCCTCCTAACTCTTCACTTGCTCGTTTCTCCCAGTGGTGGCGAACCCGTCGGAGGGAACCGTGCCTGGCTTCCTGTACCTCTTTGACGCTCGTGTGCCCATCGAGAGGCGTCGGGTGCGCCCTCTTCGCCTGGTGTCGTGTCGTGTTGTGAGTTTTGTTCTCACGCTGCACTCTGCGGTTTCGGTTTGGGTTTCGCCTACACAGTCGGACGAGATTCGATGGAACGACTCGAAGAAGATGTCGGTCAAGCTGATCATCTTCAACGAGAACAGCGGCATGTACAAGCTCAAGAACAACAAGAACGACGAGGGCGCTGTTGTCATGCGGAGGCAAACATGGAGAGCCGATGGCGGTGACAAGGGTACCTGCCGCCTCATCGCACGCACCTGGTCTGATGAGGGAATCCACATGCCTCCTCCTTCACTTTGCTCATTCACTTCTTTTCGTTTGCCTTCCCTTCGTCAGGCTGGAGACGTAACGAATACAAGCTCGTGTGAAGGAGACCTACTTCAAACAGGCGTCGGTAGGGCCGCCTCATACATAATCTAGTGCACTTCCGCATGTGGCCAATCTCCTGAGTGTGCACACGTTTTCTCTCGATGTCATACGCTCTTCAGGATGGTCGGCTGTCTGTCACAGAGGGTCAGTCGCTGCAGGAGTTCCCCGTGCTCGTCCACTACTTCTGGAAAAAGTACCTACTCCCCCCGGACACCGAGGCTCGACCATCATGGCCTAACTCTCCCTCTCGACATCTCTTCCATGTGTGTGTGTCTGTGTGTCTGTGTGTGTGTGTGTGTGTGTCCGTGTCCGTGTCCGTGTCTGTGTGTGGTGCAGATCGTACGTATCCGCGTGCCCGTCGCTCGGCAAGGCCTAGCCGAAATGTTATAACTCGCTCTCACTGTTTGTTCTCGGGCGATGTATGCAGGGAAGCGAGCGGTCATCCGCGCAAGAAGAGGAAGAGGGGCAGCTCCTTCAAGGCCGAGGAGGAGGAGGCAGACGTCGGGGAGTCGCCGGATCGGAACTTTGGTGAGTCCGAGCACATCATGACCATGTCATCCCTCCTCGCCCAACACAATCCCGCGCCGCCCGGTACCCTGGCCCCTCCTGCCAGCGGACCATCCTTCCTCTCGACCACCTCCTCGTCGTCGTCTTCGTCCTCGTCGTCATCCTCGCTTCCGCCCATGGCCACGAACGTGCGCAAGCGCGAAAGGGAGAGTGTCGGCAACAGCCACGCAATGACCAGCGCCGCACCACGCAACTTCTTCCCTCATCCCGACCACTTTGAAGACTCGCAGCAGGTCGGTGATCGCTCTCTCTCTCTCTGCTGTGCACAGCGTCACGAAGTTATTACAACTCACACTCGCCAACTCGCTGTACATGGTACGTCGCAGGCCGACGACGAGCTGCTGTTCTCTTCGTCCTCGTCTTCGTCGTTGGGCATGTCCAGGGGAACGATGTCGAGAAGCCTCGAGGCGATGACGAACTTCTCGGTCGCGCCCACGACCCCGTCGCTGCAGTCGCCGTCGACCATGCTGTCCCTCAACTCGCCCCCGATGGGTCCGTACTCCAACGCCGTGTCGACGCCCTCCTTCTACACGCCGCGCATGTCCGTCAAGAGCGAGCCCGACGAAGACGACTTCGCGCTCTCGTCCGACATGGTGTACGTCAACCTCTCACGCACGCCCCCAACCACGCACAACAACGCTGCGCGTTGTCTAATGAATTGCGTACGTAACTCCCAAAAACAGGTTTACCTCGCGCGTCGAGAACGGAGCCCTGGTGCCGTTCACACCTATCCCGTCGTCGATGAATGCCTCCGCGACCAGCGACAGCACGGGACCCAGGCCTGCGGAGATCAAGAGCTACGCCCCCGAAGCCGGGTAAGCTCCTTTCCAAACAGACAACTTGCTCGCTGTGCGTGGTTTGCCAAAGAGGTTTTTTCCGAATCCGCACTGACACTCGCCTGGTCTCCTCAGCCCGTCGACGGAGTACTCCAAGATGATATTGGTCCACAACGGCTTCCACATGAGCGACGACAAGTGCTATCGCTTCTCGTGCCTGTTTGAGGAGGTCTCCGTCCCGTGCACGGTGCGTTGCCTCAACTACCCCTTTTCCGCCTCCATTTCGTGCGTGTTCCGTTGCGGTGTGTGTGTGTGTGTGTGTGTGTCCTTTCTCATGCAGGCAAGCCCTGGTGTCCTCTCCTATCTGCAGGAAATCGCACCGGGAGTCGTGCAGTGTCAAGTCCCGCCGCACAAGCCCGGCATCGTCTACTTCTGGCTGGCGTGCATCGAAGAAGGTAGTGACACAGTCGACCTCACCGCGCTGCCCAAGGAGGGTGACACGGTCCAGTATTCTCAGCCCGTACCCTTCTACTATGCGCCCATGGACCCGGCTGGTACCAGCACCTCTCCCTCCTCTCCTTCCCACTGTGCGAGTCTTCACTAGGGGCTCACACGATGGGCACACAGGACGCTTGTCTCTGGCCTGGGAGCTGGTCGGCCACAATGACATTCTGTCGGTCATGAAGCACTTCAAGTACACCGCGAAGGAGCTCGACCTCTCCAACAACGGACTTGCGTATGGACCCACCACCGCTTTTGATTGCACTCGAGGCCACGTGTTCGTTAGAGGCGGCTCACGGTCTCTTCACGTCCACAGGAACATCGATTGTCTGGAGGGCTTCAGGGAGCTGAACACGCTCATTCTGGACAACAACCATCTCACGCACGACACCAAGTTCCCGCCCATGCCGAAGCTGAGAACCCTTTCCATCAACCACAACTGGTACGAGACGCCTGCCTTTACAGTTTTCGCTTTGCACACGCACACACCGCACACCGCACACCGCACACGCACACGCACACATTTTTCGACCAAGTCCTCACCGTTGGCATCAGGTTGATCGAAGTTGACAAGTTCCTGGACAACATCGTGGCGGCCGCGCCCAATCTGCGCTACTTGTCGACCCTTCACAACGCCGCGTGTCCGTTCTTCTCCTCGGCCAAGCACCACTACTACAACTACAGGCGCGTCGACAAAACCTTCTTTCACTAATCATCTTCCCCCCCCCCACCAATCCAATGCGTATACGAGTGTCTAATGTGTCGCGTGGTGGTGTTGCAGGATCTACATACTGAGTCGCCTGCGCAAGCTTACTCACCTCGACAGCTCTCCCGTTACCATGGAGGAGTGGCGGCATGCCGAGTGTATCATGCCGAGTACGTAGTTGCGTTTATAACGAGCCTCGCTGGCGCATCTTTGGCTCACCGTCGTTCTTCTTCTTCATAGGCGGCGAGGCCGCGCCTCCCAACTCCGGCATTGAGGAGTTCAACCTGGTCGATGACGAGGATCTGTGAAGATGACCACCACCCCGTCACCAACTCGTCAAACTGCATTGGTCGTGCGCGCTGGGGCTCCACCACCCCACCTTGTTTGCCTGTAAAGTTCAACTTGACTTTTATGTACATTTAAATAATGATTTATCGCGGTGCTCTCGTCCGGTTCTTTGCGGAGTTAAATTTCTATTTTGTGTCAGCACCGAGGGAGATGCTACGCCTGACTACACTGTGCTACGTGCGCAGAGAGGGCGAGATACTCCTGGCGATGAAAAAGCGTGGCTTTGGTAAGGGTAAGTGGAATGGTACAGTCTCCTTTGCTAAACAGATTGCAAAGAAATCTGATGGCACCAACAGATTTTAATCTCAAGATTTTTTTCCCCTGTGCAGGCCCAGGTGGCAAAGTGGAGGGTGGAGAGAGCATCAGGGAGGCAGCAGTGCGTGAGTGCTTGGAGGAATCTGGCCTAGAGCTGCAGCCCAGTGACCTACAGTGGAAGGGTGTGGTTGAGTTCATCTACCATGGCAATCCTGCTTGGAACAACAGGTACTAACTATCATGTCAAAGTAGTTACTTTTTTATTTTCAGTCACTCTTTTTTAACCACTGCCCATAGGTGTCATATCTATGTGACAGAGCAATACAAGAATGATATCCAGGAAACTGAAGGTACAAGCACACACATATAACTAGTTGTGCTTGCTAACCCTCATCACACAGAGATGAGACCTCAATGGTGGCCAATCAAAGATATTCCATATGATGACATGTGGGCAGTACATACCCCAGCCCCAATGGATCTTTGTTTACACTGTACTAAGTCACTTGCCTTTTACAGGATGACAAAATATGGTGCTGTCTACTCTTTTCCATCAAGTTATTCCCACTTACCCTCTACCCCAACAGGCTTCCTGAGCTCCTAAATGGCATGACTGTTGGCTATAGGTTTCACTTTGACAAGGACATTGTGCTCAAATATGAAGCACTGACAGAGGAGGAAAGGTGTGAAGCATAAAAAGTGCCCTTGGCTCTGTGATGTCCAAATAAAGTCCTTTTTGGAGAGTGCAGAATTGGCTGTTGGTGTCACCATTATGTGTTTGAAGAGGTGATGGTAGCCAACCCTGTAGCAGTCCTTGTGGATAAGGGCAAGCACAAAGTGGTGCACAAGATCTTTGCTGGGCTTCATGTTACAGAGCTTGGGCTTGGCAGCAGTTGTGTAGGCAATAAGCTATTGGAGGACATGAACAGCCACCATCATAATCACTGAAGACAGACACCATGCTGGGTTGTTGGTCATGGTAATGGTGCTCCCCTGTGGCTGACAAATTGATGTTGAATCCTAGGCAGGACCAGGCATATGCAGTGTGGCTAAGGAGGGAAGTAATCAGGGTTAATCAGTAAAAGCAGGAAGTTGCCCAGATTGGTTGCTGGTGCACATGCTGAAAGGAACTGCTTGGTGGCTGCCCATGAGTGCCACCTCTACAGGTGGATGGCCCCCTAGTCTAGCTGGGGATCATGCCCTTGAAGTTAAATTGCTATCATCATTTATACTAGCAAAAAACAACTCCAAAAAATACAGAATTACTGTCATTGAGTTATTGTTAAGATAAAGTTCAGCCAAAAAGTGTTTCTTTTGGTAATCTTTTGGGCCAATGCCTCCACTATTTAACCAGACATGTTCCCCACCACACACTTTATGCACTCAGCAAGCAAGTATGCATGCAGGACAACCCTATCACCCTATAGGCCCCCACACCAGGGAACCCTTCACATACATGGTGGGTAGGGGCTTTCCAGAAGCTGGTGTGTGGGCTAAAAGGTGGAAGGCCATCACAAGGGTTCAAACACCTTACCTAAAGTTATAACCACTAAAAATGGTGTGGGCTTCCACCTTAATTCCTGCATGTAACCAGACCAACTAAGACAGAAACACAAGGAAGGAAAAACAACACAAAAAAAGCTGTGATTGTTGATGGGGTGATAGAGTCATTGGAAAGAAGATTTTAAATACATATACAACGTTTAGCACGAGCAACCCGACTGAGAGGGCTCAGACTTGTCGAGTTGAATGGCGTCGGTAATGCCGGCAAGATCGACACTGGTGACGAAAATGCGAGATGATGGTGAGATTCTCAGCCACGCCTTAGCGGCCGGTACTTAAGGAAATTGGGGGTAACGTACTCCTCCTCTTCCTTCATGGCGTTCTTGGCGATGGTCTGGAAAGCCTGCTCCACGTTAATGGCCTCCTTGGCCGAGGTCTCGAAGTAAGGGATGTTGCCCTTCGACTGACACCAGGTCTGTGCGCGCTTCTGCGAGACCACACGCGAGCTCTCGAGATCGATCTTGTTACCCAGCACGATGAAGGGGAACGTCTCGGGATCGCGAGGACCGGCCTGCACGAGGAATTCCTCACGCCAGCTGTGAAGATTCTCAAAGGTCTTGGCGACGTTGACGTCGAACACCAGCACGCAAGCATCAGCGCCGCGGTAGAACGCCACGCCCAAACTCTGGAATCTCTCCTGACCAGCTGGGAAGTAATGATGAAAATGGCGATTAGAACGTGATAATCACTTTAATCAGATGTAGAATGGAGAAGATTAAGGAACAACGCATTGATGCGTGTTTAAAACAAGAACATGAAGCAAAAGATGAAGATTCAGCGTACCAGTATCCCAAATCTGGAGGGTAACGAGCTTGTCGTCGACCATGACCTCCTTCGTCAAGAAATCGGCGCCGATCGTGGCCTTGTACTGATTGCTGAATTTCTTGTTCACATACTGGTTCATCAAGCTGGTCTTACCGACACCGCTGTCGCCCAAGATGATGATCTTCAACAGAACCTTCTTTCGCGTGGACATGATGGGAAAAAGATGATGATGCACGTCTTCCGTCTCTTTGAAAGATCTCTGTTTGCCGGTTGCACCGTGCGACCTACTTATGTCCGGCCGAAAGGGCACCACCGTTCTCCCCCACGTCACCCTTTTTGTCGACCTCTGCGCGAGATTTCTTTTTTGCCGACACTGAGCGAAGTGAGCTTCTGCAAATCGCGGCAAAAGCCTTCTTTCTCGTGGGAGTCGCTTCTCTGGCACCAGAAGTAGAAGTGAAGAGCAGAAAATAAATATTCTTGAAAAGTCTCATTTCTCGGTCATTGACATTTCCTTTGAGTTTCTTTGCTTCTTCCGGAATGGCTGGAGCTTTTCTTTCTCTGCTTTTGGTGACAAGTCGGCGAAAGGTTGGAGTCACCGATAGCTGGGAAATTAGAGGAAAAGGGCGTAGACTAAATAGAACACTCCTCCTGGTCGATTCAATCAATCAATTTTTGATAGAACAGCAACACATCATCATGGGCCGCAGAGGAGGAAGTTCGAGATCATCGGCCAGGCCCGCGTCCAAGCCCACTGCCACGGCAGCGCCCGCGAAGAAGGCTGCTCCCCCCGCCACCCAGCAGCGCGCTCAGCCCCCTGCCACCCAGCAGCATGCTCAGACCGCCCCCGCGATGGGTGGTGGCGGCCAGAGCTTCCTGGGCGGCGTAGCCCAGATGGCTGCTGGCTATGCTGTCGGTCACGTCGCCAGCCGCGCCATCGAGAACGTCATTTTCGGCGGACACAACGCCACCCCCGAGCAAATCCAGAAGGCCGAGGAGCAGGTGCAGCAGGGACCTTGCGCGCGCCCCTACGACGGATTCCTCAAGTGCCTGAAGAAGAACGAGGATGACGCCACTGAGTGTGATTGGGCCTACGACATGTTCAAGGAGTGCCAGACCACCAACCGGGCGAACCGCGATTTCGGCTATGGAGGAGAGAGCAAGGAGCAGAGCGCTACCTACTAAGTCTTGCCCCTCGTGTTCTTTACGCTCCATTTTGGTTCCTAATTCATTATAAATAATTGATCGCCACCGAATTGTCCTCCTTCTAAATTCCATCTTTTTCGCTGGGGGCTCGACGATTGCTGCTCCCTCTTCCCCTCGCTGGTCGGTCCGCATCCAAGAACTCTTCCTTGATGCGGTTGAGGTACTCCTCTTGATCTGCGTTCTGAGCCAGTTCCGCGTCGGGGCGCTGCTTGGTGTGCATCTCCTTGTAGTAGTCGGTGACGCTGGCGATTGGCCGGTAGTAGTACTTGGTGTAGACGACGAACAGCCCGATCCCGAGCACCACCGCGAGCAGGATCCACATGCGATCGGTGCGGCTACGGTTGTATCGAACGCCGATGTAGAGCGCCACGAGGTAGCACGCGAGGGCGTACACCGCAAGCAGAATGGCCATCTGCATCTTCGCGACCTCGGCTTCAAAGGCGCCGTAGGCGACGAGAAAAGAGAGGCCGGCAATGATCACACATTTGGCGGAGATGTGCAGCTTCTTGGGGTCGAAGATGACAGTCACTACCAGCGTAATCAACACCTCAGCCACATGCAGGGGATTGATGTTCATCTTGCTTTTTCTCAAGTGTTTTTTTTCCATTTTCTGTTGGTCTCTGGCGAATAAACGCAGAAAAGCTGAACCGAACAAACAATAATTGAGACATAAATACATTTTTTTAAATCCGCAAACAGACAACATTCATCTGGAAGTGTAGAAAGGGATGGCTGGGAGGCAGCCTATCGTGCAACATGCCGAGCAGCCGCTCGTGCAGATCAGGGAATGGGTAATGAAGCGATTGAAGCACCTGTTGGGCTTCGACGAGGTCGATGGCCTCGTGGATAACCTCATGAAGCTCCAATCTGCCGAGGAGATCGAAAAGTACATCAAGGTACAGAAAGCTCAGTGTCCACTGCCCGCCACATTCCCACTCTCGCTCACATTCACTTGCCCCCCCCCTCTTTAGCCTGGCGGCATTAACGATTGGCTCACCTAACGCAGGACATCCTGGGCACCGAGCGCAAGGCGGTGCAAAAGTTCACCGAGGATCTGATTCAGAAGCGGAAGGACGCCTCGCCCCTCTTCCGCACGGTGCCCATCAGGAAGCTCTCGACCGCCGGACCCTCGGGCCAGGGTCCGAGCGAGCCCAACGTCAAGGTCTACCGCAAGAAGGACGAAGTCGATCCCTAGTACGCCTTCTTCTTCTTCTTCTTCTACTTCCTCTGATGGTGCGCAGTCATGCTAAGCCAAGTGCGCACTACATGACACGCTACGTCGACTACAGCATGGTGAAGAAGAAGAAGAAGCCGGTGAACAAGCCCAAGGATCAGGGCGCGTCGCCGCCGATCCCCAGCGCGGGCCAGGCGCAGACTGGCGGTGGCAAGAAGAAGGGCGGTAAGCAACAGGCCGGCGATTCGCTCCAGCTTCCCGGACGCGCCTGGTGCGGGTGCATGGGTATGTACTCAATCCAATTCAGTTCCGCTGGCCGCCGGCGAGTGTCTGGTCATGGCTTCTCACGCAACGCAACGCAACGCAACGCAACGGGCGTCTACAGCCGCGCGCCATCCGCTGCTGGGCAACTGCCTGTATTGCGGCAAAATCGTGTGCGCGCAGGAAGGTGTCGGTCCCTGCCTCTTTTGCGGGAATGCGGTCGGCGAAGCGCCCGGCGCCGGCAGCATCTCGCTCTCCAAGCAAGAGGTACCGTGGCATGCCATCACATTCACCTTCACGTTCATTTCACATTCACATTCACAAAACGATTCGCGCATGAGCGAACACGTGTGCGCACGCACATGTCACGTGAAGTCTCACCATGCTATGCGTGGTGCCAGGCGGACGCTGAGTACGACGCCAGCTTGGCTCGTGCGCTGGAGCACAAGGACAAGCTGCTCGAGTACGAGAGAACCAGCGCGCGCAGGACCGTTATCTATGGCACGCAGCCTCCGCCCCTTTACGTGGCGCGGGCGATGAGTAGTCATTGTTTGTTTGTTTGTTTGTTTGTTCGTTCATGTTTCAAAAAGCATACTAACAACCACCTTGCCGTGGTGGCATGACGTGGCATGGTTGATATGGGGGGGGGAATGGGGATCCGCCTGAACTACAGACGATCAGCAGGACTACTTCCAGACGGACGGCTCGCAGTGGATGACCCCCGAACAGAGGAAGCAAATGAAGAAGCTCGAGGAGGAGCGGCGCAAGCAGCGCGAGGACGCCAAAAACAAGGTCTCCATCTCCTTCGACTTTGCCGGACGTCGCGTAATGGTCGACCAAGGTACACACGCACCACCGCACACGCACACGCACACGCACCACCGCACACACCACACGTACGAACGCACGCACCACCGCACACGCACGCAAGGGGCATGGGCTAATTGGGGCGTGCGCTGGGTGCAGGTGCGGCGATGGACGATGCGTACTTCTTCGAGAAGGCGGACGACATCTCGCGGGGCGTGCTGCAGAACCCCACGCTCCGGCGTCCAGCTCCGGTCTTCACAGCGGTCGACGAACGGCCCGCCGCCAAGGGAGGCAGCAGCAAGGCGACGGGCAAGGCCACCGCCGACCATGCCGCCAACAAGGAGAAGGACGAAGACGAGTACAACAGGAAGCTGCAGCAACGGTATGCATACGCCGTGTGTCGTGTGCGCGTCGTGTGTCGTGTGTGTCGGGTGCAATCAATCTAACTCGTTCCGAGTGTGCGCAGTGCCTCAAAGCGTGTGCAGCACGACTACTATGCGATCGACAGCGAGTGGACGCCCGAAGAGGCTCCCACCACGTCCTCCTCCTCCTCCTCGTCGTCTTCGGCAGCGTCGTCCGCCGCGCCGACAGCCAGCCAGCGGTCGTTCAAATTCCGCGGGCTGTGCGAGCGGGCCTTCGACTACGCGCCGCTCTACCCGTCGGCCGCCTTCCACCGCTGGAGCGCCGACGACCGCCGCACCGTCATCTCCACCCTCAGGCAGACGAGCGGCCTCACCGCCTATCTCTACGTCGTCGACGCCACCGCCGCCAGTGGTGGTGACGGCGACGCCGAGCTCGCGCGCGTGGGCCAGCTGGCCGACGTGTGCGCGCGCGAGGGCGTCGAGCTGGTCTACGGCCTGAGCTTCCCGGCGGCGTTCTTCACCGGCGCCGCGCTAGAGAAGGACAAGGTACGCGAGCAGGTCGACAAGCTGCGCGTCGTGGAGCGCATGACCGCGCTGTCGTCGACGGGCGCCGGCGCTGTGACCCGCTTCGCGTTCTTCTTCGACGACGCGCCCGCGCCGCACCTGCCGTCGACCACGTCGCCGACGATGCTGGGTTCGGTGGGCGGCAAGACGTCGCTGCTGTCGAGCCTCCACGCCTACGTGGCCAACCACCTGCTCGACGAGACGCGCAAGCGCGCGAAGCAGGCGGCCCCCGCGCTCAAGTTCTTCCTGCTGCCCCTCTTCTACGGCAAGGACGTCAAGGAGAACCGCAGCGGCGGCGCCGGCGGCAACGGCCCCAAGCAAACTCCCTCTTTCGGCACACAACAGCACAAGGTAACACCCTCGCGGACCGCACACACCACCGCACACGCACTGACGTGTCGCGTGTGCATGTGAATGATAGAAGGAGCAGGAGGCGGAGATGGACAGGGACGTGGTGCAGTACTGGAAGGAGATGGACCGTAACACCCGGCCCGACTTCACGTTCCTCTTCTCCGGCTTCACCTCGATCGAGCCCCGTGCACCCAGGGGCAGCTCCGCAGCGCCGTCGGCCACTGCCGCCACCGTCGCCGCCCTCGACGGTATCTCCCTCGGCCGGCTCAGGCAGCTCGTGCAGCAGCATAAGGTGGTCCTGCTCGACACCTACCCCTCGCTTGTGCCCACCTTCAAGAGCACGACGGTGCTGGCCAAGGCCACGACGACCGCCACCACCACCGCGTCGGCGTCGCTCGTGCGCTCGTTCCCGGCGATCACGCACCTGCAGGGCTACGAGGCGAGCGCACACGCGGCGGCGGCGGAGTGGGCCGACGGGCTGGCGGTGCAGGTGGCGTCGGCCCTGGTGCCGCCCCATGCCGGCCTCGTGCCGCTGCTGACGGCCTTTGACTTCATGCTGGCGCCGCACACGCACGACCCCACCATCGCGCTCAAGTCGGCTCTCCTGCGACTCCTACAGGGCGAGGAGCGGCTCGCCGACGAGCTGCTAGGTCTCATCGACGCCACGCCCTCGGCATCGTCGTCGCTCGCCATCCGCCGCTTCAAGATCAAGAAGCTCGCCACGCCCACCTTCTTCCACGAGACGGCCGACCGCATGAGCTACGTACGCAAGAGCCTGTCGTCGACCTCATCATCGGCGCCCGCAGCGACGGCGGCGGGCAGCGGTGGCGTGGCGCTCGAGCGGCTGGGCGAGGAGCTGCGACCGTTCTTTGTGCTGCTGGACACCTTCCTCGACATGAACGCCATCAACTTCGAGCTGGAGGCCTTCTTCGAGAAGCAGAAGCAGACGAAGCACGCCGGCGCCGGCGGTGGCCAGAAGTGGGACGAGTTCACCGAGGTACACACACGAATAATACGCACCACGACCGCACCTGGTCCTGATGCAATGCGTTTTTTTGCTTCCCAACAGTTGAAGAAGAGGCTGACGGAGGTGGAGCGGAAGCTGGACGTGCTTCTTGCACCCGCATACCCGCTGTCCACACTCAAGCACAACCAACGTGACCTCAACACCGCCTACCTTGAAGGCTGACCTGCCAAGTTTTGATTTGCATCCAATGAGTTGTGTGTCAGGTTCTGTTTGCCTTCGCTGAGATAAAAGAGTGGACATTTGTGGTCAATATTATTGCAGCCAATTTCGGTCAACCAATCATCAAGACAAGGGATGCCTTATTCCTATTCTTGGCAAACCGTGTCCACCAACTGGTGGATTGGGATACGTGGGAAATAGGGTAAGAAAAAAAGGATAACCATGCCATGGCCTATTGCACTTGACAGTGTCTGTTTCTTTGTTTGTTGTTGGCAAACACCATGGAGCAGGACACCACCAAGAACAATGCAATTGGTTTGCTCAATGTTGGCAATCATCTATGTGACTGCTGATGAACTGAAGGAGATTGGCATGTTGTGGCTGGGTGATTGAAAGAGGGTGCTTGTAGCAGCAGCAGAAGGGAGGGCAGCGTATGAGGCAAGCCTTATCAGCACTCTTGCACCTCCTCTTCTTCCTATTCCACCAGCCCCTTATTCCTATCTTTCACCCCCAGCAACCCCCTCCTTCAGCCCACCTTCCCCAAGCAATACAACCATCCACATCCCTGCAACCTGTCCGCCAAAGAGATGCCAGAAGTTCTGCCACCAGCTTCTCTTCAGCAGCAAGCACACATGCACCAATGAAGAGGAATGTGGTGGCCATGCAAGTTGCAGCTACGTCAATCTCCATCCCAATAATCAGCAAAATATCAAGCAAATTGAAAGCCCTCTCCCACAATCTTCCACATGATGAACAGATGTACTTCATCTGCAAGAGGAAGGCTGAATTAGAAGGAGAGGCAGATCAGCTTGTAGCAGAAGAGGACTGGAGAATGGATTGCTGAAAGAGAGGGTGATTCAGATGCAGATGAATAAATTGTTTTATTAGAGCCATCCACAGGCAAGCATTCTGGGCATGGTGACTTTGCTGAGGATTGAGACTATTGCCTTCAGAAGATTGTTGGATGCATGGAAGGATGAGTGGAGGAGAGTTTTGAGATAGGAAAAGACCTGGGCTGAACTCAGGTGAGTACTTCAGCAGACACTTGTACTCTCCACCCACTTCCTCAATCATGCCTTGTGCTGTCATGCTTGCCCATCCACGCTGGTGGAAGGAGCAGTTGTCCCTGAGAACAATGTTGCCATCATGAATAAATGGAGAATAAAAGAAATAAAATGTATGAATTTGTTGCTGTTGCTGGAGTGGGGCATGAGGGTGAAGAGCAGAGGGAAGTCATCATCAAGCACTGTAAGGACTGTCACCATCCAGCTTTCCACAATGATGTCTCAGCAGTAGCACTCCCAAAGTGGTCATTGGCCTCAGCAGGACAGATTTCCAAGATGGGTGTGGTCCACCCTTGCCTCATCAAAGACCTTGACCTGGAAGTGGCACTCTAATGGGACAGTCAAGCACCACAACAGGAAGTTCTTGTAGAGCTCACAGTTCACTGGCAGCCACTTTCATGGTCCTCAAATGTCACTTTCTGTCAGGAATGCTCTCAATTTAGAACCTAATTGATTGTGCTGTAGCCCCATCACTTCCCTATCCACTCTTCAATGCTCTTCTGGACATCCAAAAATGTATTTCCTTTTGCTCCATTGTTCATCTCCACCAACGCCACCATCAGTTCAACATGGTGTTCCTCCATCTTCTTTTTCACTCCTGACCCATGCTCCTGTGGGCCACGCTCCCCTGCCTGCAACCACCTCTTGACCTTCTTGATCAGAGATCTTGAGCATTGCAAGTTGTTGGCCAACTGCTGGTTTGTCATCTCAGGGTGGCTTTGCATTTTACTTTCAATCACCCACCACAGTAGCACGTCAGCAACACCAGCCTGTTGCCACTTTCCTGAATTAACCTTGGCTGCCAGCCCCACCTGTGAAGCCTGCTCACACCATGCCACCCAACCCCACCATGGTGCCACACATCGCCAGCCACTCCAGCTCAGTGAAGCCAACACCACTCAGCCCACCACCACCATTGCATGGCCAAGGGGGAAGGACACTACTCCAGCATCCATGCCAATAACATCAAGATAGAGCTTTCATCAACCCCACACCTCTCACCTTCTACACACCCACCAGCTATAAGGACACTGTGACGTAAAAGTCCACAGTCAAGTGGAAGCAAGCCACCAACAAGTAGATCACATCACTACTCCATAACAAGACAAATTGCGCCAAGCAAGAAGAAATCCATCATGACTCACAAAAGTTGAGTCGCAGGTATGTCACGGTAAAGGGAGAAGGCATCAATAAATAATAAAATTAAAATTGAGAAACCACACGCGTGTCTGTACAGCATCTCCACGTGTGTGTGGGCGTTCACGCCTCGGCGGAGGGCAGCAGCACAGAGGTGTCGAACTGAAGGAACATGGTCGTGTTCCGCGCCTTGCCTGCCATGCGCGCCAGCAACTGCTTTGCTTCCGTTGGCACCGGCTCCGACGATACCCTGTTGTGTTGGATACACCGAAAATCAGTCAATGGCGGACCCGCACACAGCGAGATGAGAAGAGGGGCGGGGCGGGGGGTACTCGTCGGGGCGGAAGGAGTCGAGGAGGTGCATGAGCTGCACGGGGTTGAGAGTGGGGAACACCTCGCGCACGATGCTCTCGTTGGAGAAGATGGAGCGGTCCATCACCAACACGTTCACCGCCTCGTTGATTCGCACCAGCATCGTCCTGCGTTTGGGATGCGTGCGTGTGCGTGAGTGAATGCACACACGCACACGCGCACGCACGCACGCACGCAAGCATACACGCACGTACCGCGCGGTGGCAGAGTCGATGTAGGGCGTCACGGAGGGCTGGTAGAACCACTGGGCGATCTCGGCCAGAGCGTACTTGATCTGGAATCCGTTACCGCACGTGCACAGATTCTGTCGTGTACGTGTGCACCGACCCCGTCGTGAGCACCCATACAAAAACAAACAAAAACAAAATCAAAACAAAGAAGAAAAAAAGTAAACACAAACAAACAATGGCGTACGTCGGTCTTGGCGAGGTAGTTGAAGAGGGAGATGTCGAGCCAGTAGAAGATCTGCACGCAGAGCTGCTTGATGACGGACGGGAAGAGGTCCGCCTGCCGGAACCGCTCCAGCAGCCCGTCCAGCACCCGCATGATGTCTTCCGGCGTGTTGAGCGAGTCTGCATCATGGAGAACAGAAAAGAACAGAAAAGAAAGAATCGTGACACTCGAGGTTAGGCCTGTGTCGTGGTGTGTTGTGTCGTGCGCGCGTCGTCGGGTCTCCATACCTCGGAGCAGCTCGTGGAGCTTGGCTGATGCCGAGCTCTTTCGGTCGGACGTGTTGGAGAACACGCTCGCCGGCTGCGCCAAAATCGCCGGCAACAGGTACGGCTCTGTACGAGCGTTGGACGGTCAGTGGCCCACCTTCGCCGAAAAAGTAAGAAAACGAGGGAAAAGAGAAAAACGTCATCGGTACGTACCGATGTCCTTCTGTACGCTGTCGAGGATGTTGCGGTAGACGGTGAGGACAGTGGCCTGCAGGCCCAGCACGAAGGCGGCGTTGGCGTCCTCGGCCTTCTGCCCCTTCTTGTCGAGCCCGTCGTCGCTCCACCGGGGCGACGTTGTCTTGCCCTTGCCCTTCGGCTTGCCGCCGCCGCTGCCGCTGTCGGCGTTGCTTGTGGCGGCCGACCCGGCCGGTACAGTTTGGATGCCGCGGAGCTTGGGGTCGTGCAGGTCGGCGAGGAGGGCGGCGGGGAGGAGGTCGCACACGTAGTCGTCGTTCCTGATCAGGTGCAGCAGGTGCGTACCGAAGGAAAGCCAGCCGCACTGCTGCACCATATCCGCCGTGCCCAACTGTTGTGTCGCACGCGCCACAGTCAAAATGAGAACGTCGTGTGCGGTGTGTGCGGTGTGTGCGGTGGACATACGTTGATGGCAGAGCGGAGAGACGAGGCAACATGCCGCAGGAGCCCGTCGGCGTCGCTCTCGAACGCAGCGCGCTCCAGGAGGAAGTCCATCAGCTGCTCCGCCCGCTTGCGCATGTCCGGACCCTTTCCCTTCTTCCCCTTCTTCCCCAACTTGTCCTCCGCTTCCGCCTCCGCATCGTCGTCGCTCGCCCCGCTCTCGTCGCCCTTCAGCTCCACGTTGCCGTACACCACCCTCTCGATGCGCATACCGTCCCTCACCTTGCGCAGCAGGTCCTTCACCTTCGCCTTCAGCTCGCCACCATCACCATCGTCGTCGCCGCCATTGCTGCGACCAAGGTCGCCCTTCTTCTTGTCGCCGTTCTCGCCGTTGTCGGCCTTGGTGGCCATGAGGCTGGCGACGAGCTGCTTGAGCTGCGCGATCTCGTCGTCACGGCGCTCGATCTCCTCCCGCTGGCTGTCGCTCGCGGTGGCGGCGGTGGCGGCGGCGTGGGCTTCGTTCTCGAGCGCGACGACGCGCAGCTGGACGCCGGCGAGCACGCTGTCCTTCTCGGCCAGCTCGGCCTTGAGCTGCTCCAGCTGGGTCTCGGCGGCCGTGAGCTCGGTCTGCAGCTGCGTGCGCGCGCTGTCCCATTCGTGCTCCCTCGCACGCACGTCGGCCTCAAGCTCGATCACGCGGGCCTGCGCGCCGATCAGCGCCTGTGCCTGCGCGTCGCGGTCGCCATTGTCGGAGTCGACGTGAAGGGCGAGCTGCGCGCGCAGCTTTTCGACGTCGGCCTCGAGCGTCTGCGTCTGTTCGCGCAGGGCGCCAGTCTCGGCCTCGGCCGCCGCGAGCTGCTCGCGCAGGGCCTCCGCCTGGGCGCGCTGGCGCTCGAGCTCGGCCTCCTGGGCCTTGACCTTCTCCTCCTCCTCGCGCAGCTTTGCGGCGAGAGAAGCGAGTGAGACCGAGAGTGAGGGGAGCTGAGCCTGAAATTCCGCCAATATCCCTTTCTGGTTTCCCCATACATAGAGAATAGAGATATATATACAACATATACGGCATGGGTGTGTGTGAATATATATATGTATAGGTGATGATGTAAAGATATATAGCGGTGCGTGAAGAAAGAAACCCAATGAGGGGCGATGATAGGCGGGGAGGGGGTACGTACCATGTCCTGCTGCTGGGTTGCGGCGAGCTTGAGCTGGTCGTCCTTCTGATGGAGCTCGGCCTTGAGCCGCTGGGTCTCGGTGTCGAGGAGTGCCTGGCGTTGGGCGGTCTCCTGCTCCTCGCCGCTCACACGGGCGGCGAGCAGCTGCTCGGTGCGCTTGCGCTCCTCGGCCAGGTCGTGGTCGAGCGCGCTGAGCCGGCTCTCCAGTTCGTTTTCCTTGAGCTCCTTGGCCGCACGCACGCTCTCCAGCTCATCGCGCAGCCTGCCCAGTTCCTCCTCCGCCACTGCCGTACCAGCTCCGCTGGCACCAGCCACCGCCACTGATGACTGTGACAATAATCAGCTGTGTGTCGTGTGCGTGTCGTGTCATACGCGTGTCGTACCGCGTCCAGCTGTTCTTTGAGCTGACGGATCTCTTCGTCCTTGGCCAACAGTTCCTGTTGCAACTGTTCATGTATGCGAGGGAAGGCAATTAGCGCGTGTGCTCGTCGCCCCTCTTGCCCATTGTGTGCGCACCTTGGCGACGCTTTCCTCCGAGTTGCTGCGGGATCTGATGAGGCTCCCGCCCACGCGCGTCGGCGGTCTCTTGCCGGTCTGCATGGGCTTGTCCTTGCTCATCGACGCCAATCGCTCACCAGTCGGCCTCACGATCTCCGACCGAGACTCCACCGGTGCTTCTGTACATACACATATTGAGCGCTGTGTCGTGTGTGTGTGTGTTGTGTGTCATGCGTGTCGTGTGTGCGGTATAGTCTGTGTTACCGGTATTCGATCGGTCGGGATCGCTGAGTGCGCGGCGACGTTGGGCGGGCAGCATGCCGGGGGTGGTCTTCTGCAGCTGCAGCTCCAGTCGCTTCTTGAAGGCCGCCTTCTTGTCCTCGGCGCTCTCCTCGCCACTCGTGCCGCTCGAACTGGTCGTGGTGGTGGTCGCCTCCGGCTGTGGTGGCACAGCCTTGGCCGCCGCCGTGGTTTGCTGCTCGAGCTGGGTGATGGTGGCTTGGAGCTGGTGCTCGCGCTCGTCCCTCTTCTTGAGCTGCTCCTTGAGCGCGTTGATCTCCCGGTTGAACTTCTTGCGCTCGTTCTTGCTCACATTTGCCTCGGCCGCCTGCTGGGCCTGGGCCGCCTGCTGGGCCTGCGCCCCGCCGTTCTTCTTCTTGCCCTTGGGCGACGGCGCAACGACGGCAGCGGCGGCCACAGGCACGACGACGGCAGCAGCGGCGGCAGCGGCCTTGAGCTTGTCCTCGCTCTCGCGGTTGCGCTTTTCGGCTTCGGCCAGCTCCTGGGCCTTGGCTTCGACGGCGGCGTTGGCCGCGGCGACCTGGTCCTCGGCCGCCTGCAGCTTGGCCCGCAGCTGCTCGGACTCGAGCTCGCGCTTCTGCAGCTCGGCGACCTGCGCGCCCAGTGCGCTCTGCTTCTCCTCCTCGAGTTGCTGCCGCACCCTGGACAGCTCCTCGCCGGCGGTGGCCTGAAGTTGGGCGATCTGCTGGTCCTTCGCGCTGAGCGCGCCCTCCTTCTCGTCGAGCTGCTGCCGGGCCTGGGCGAGCTCGTCGCTGACCTTCTTCAGTTCGGCCGCCTGCTGCTCGCTGGCGCCACCGAGCTCGCGGTCCTTGTCATCGAGCTGCTGTCGGGCCTGGGCGAGCTCGTCTCTCACCTTTTGCAGCTCCGCCGCCTGCTGCTCGCTGGCACCGCTCAGCGCGCCGTCCTTCTCGTCGAGCTGCTGGCGGATCTGGGCGAGTTCGTCGTCCTTGGCCTTCTGCAGCTCGGCAAGCTGCTGGTCCTTAGCACCGAGCGCGCCATCCTTCTCCTCGATCTGCTGGCGGACCTGGGCGAGTTCGTCGTCCTTGGCCTTCTGCAGCTCGGCAAGCTGCTGGTCCTTGGCGCTCAGCGCGCCGTCCTTCTCGCTGAGCTGCTGTCGGACCTGGGCGAGCTCGTCGTCCTTGGCCTTCTGCAGCTCGGCGAGTTGTCGGTCCCTCTCGCTCAGAGTGCTCTCCTTCTCGTCGAGCTGCTGTCGGACTTGCGCGAGCTCGTCCTCCTTGTGTTTGAGGCTGTCGCGAATCGTAGCGATTACGCCCTCCTGGTCGCCGTCGCTCTTCTGCTGCAGGAGGGCCTCCAGCTCGCGCTTCTTCTCCTCGAGTTCGGCCTCGCGGGTGGCCTTGAGGCGATTGGCACGCTCGAGCTCCTCCGCTTTGGCATCGGCGTCGCGCTGGGCCGCATTGGCCTTGGCTTCGGCGGCGCTGATGGTAGCGGCGAGGGCCTCGGCCTTGGCGTTCATTTCATTCCTCAGCTGCTCCAGCTCCTGACGACGCGCGTCGGCTTCGTTCTTTGCCTCGGCGACCTCGTTCGCGAGCCGCTCCGCTTCTTGGCTCTTCTCTTGCAGCGCGTTGGCCTTCGCTTCGGCTTCGCTCCTGGCCGCTTCGGCTTCGCTCTTAGCGCTCGAGGCTTCGTTCTTGGCCGCTTCCGCCTCGTTCTTGGCCGCGTCGGCTTCGCTCTTTGCCGCATCGATAGCAGCCTTGGCTTCTGCGGCCTCATTCTTCGCAGCCTCGGCTTCGCTCTTGGCCGCGGCGGCCTCTTGACGGAGTCGCTCGACCTCCTCCGTCTGCTCTTGGGCTCCCGAGCGCCGCTCGTCCGCCTCCCGCTTGGCCGCCTCGGCTTCATTCTTTGCCTCCGCGGCTTCGCGTTCGAGTCGGTCCGCTTCCTGGGTCTTCTCCTGAAGCGCGTTGGCCTTCGCTTCGGCATCGCTCCTGGCCGCCTCGGCTTCGCTCTTTGTCGTTGCCGCTTCGTTCTTGGCCGCCTCGGCTTCGCTCTTTGCCTCCGCAGCCTCACGCGCCAGTCTCTCCGCTTCCTGGGTTTTCTCCTGCAGTGCGTTGGCCTTCGCTTCCGCTTCACTCCTGGCCGTCTCGGCTTCGCTCTTTGCCTCCGTGGCCTCGCGCGTCAGCCGCTCCGTTTCCTGGGTCTTCTCCTGCAGCGCGCTGGTCTTCGCTTCCGCTTCGCTCTTTGCCTCTGCGGCCTCCTTCTTGAGCGCCTCGACCTCTAGCGCCAGCGCGGCAGCTACCTTTGCTTGGGTGTCCACCTCGAGCCTCAGTCGCTCAGTCTCCTGCTTGGCCTCGTCGCTTTCTCGCTGAAGCCGCTCCACCGCTTCGGCCTGCTCCGCCGCTTTGGCGTCGTTGACGACCTCCTCCCTGGGCGCCGAGCTGGCAGCTGCCTTGGCCGCGGCCTCCTCGAGCTCGAGCTGGAGGCGCTGGTTCTCCTTGGTGGCCTCCTCAAGTTTCTTTTTGTCCCGCTTGGCGAGCTCGATCAGTTTCTTCTTCTCCTTCTCGCGCTTGCGCAGCTTCCTGTAGATGCTCTCCATGGCCTGCATCTTCTTCTCCTCCTCCTCCAGCTTCCGCTTCAAGTTCGCCTCGTCGCCCTCGGCGACCTCGCTCTCGCTCACTGTCCCGCCCTCGCCGCTCTCCCTGGCGCGGGCGGCCGCCTTAATCTTCTCTGAGTCCGAATCCTCACCCCACTCCGAGTCCGAAGCCTGGTGATGTTGAGCCCAGCAAAGTTAGTTCATCATTCGTGGGCAGACAGATCACGGTCACGCGGGCCTGCAAACGAAGTGGAGTGTGGTGATGGGGAGCTGAGCTGGGGCGGACTGACGTACGTCGGTCTCGGTGTCGCTCTCGGCGTCGGTATCGAGCTCAGAGATTTCCGACGTATCGGAACCTTCGTCGTCTGTGACCAGGTCATAGTCGTCCTGTCCGCTCTCACCGCTACCGCTCCTGTCGGTATCAGCAATCGTGAGAAAGAAAGCGAAGAGGATTACGTCAGCGTGTGAGGGTCGCACTTCTTGACCATCAACTTGCCGTTGATTTTGGTCCACTGCGACTTGATGTGCACCTGCATGAGCACCACAAGTATTCCAGTTAACAACACACAACGTCGCGCAAACAACACCTGGCACGCATGTGGGTTGGAGAAAAGCACCGATAGAAGCGGGTTCATTGCTCCTTTCATCCTGGGGTGTGGAAAAAAGATGTACCGTTAACAAAGGGTGAAGCAGCGCACAGCCAAAAACGTTCGAGCACCAACGGTCATGCGTCATGATGGCATGGTGGACTCATGCGACATGTCAGCGCAGAAGGCAAGGTGGAGGGAGGAGGTACTTGGAGAATTTGAAGTCCTTGCTGACGCTTGTGCCGTTGGCCGCAAAGTCGCCGAGGTTGACCTCAAGGCTGCCCAGCTCTTTGGCCTTCTTTCCTCCACTCTGCACCTGTACCATGCCAACACCCCTCAAGTCAGCCACGGGTTGTGCATCCCGAGATTTAATCTCGGCCATAATTAAAAACAGAGTGCATGGCAGGCAGGATTGATGGATGCAGAAGTGAGCGAGGGACGTACTTCCTTTAGGGTGACATCAATCAGCTTTTTGTCAAATTTCTTGAGGCGTTCGTAGAGGAGCATCGTGGCCTGGACACTGAAGGTTTCGTTCCACTGGGCAGCGCCAGCGTCTTTGGCGCCCGCAGCGAGTGGCGCATGCTTGGTCTCGCCGCGGTTGCCCTTCTTCGATCCTCTCTTCCACGCCAAGTAGACCTCCCTGGCTCCATCTTTATCACCCACCGGCCCGAGGCCCGACACGCCCTTGAATGTGATCTCGAATTTGACCTTGACCGTGCTTTTGTCACCGCCTCCCCCACCCAGCTTGTGCATCTTCTCTCTCTGCTCTCTGTCTCTACGCTTCGTGTGCGTAGCGCCGTGGCGTTGCTGTCGCTCTCACGCACACTAAGTCACCACATTCCTCAGCACATTCCTCAGACCGCATGCCATAAATTCCTCATAACGAGAATTATCCCAGAACGCCCATTTGCACATTAAATAAATGATCAGACACACAGAATAAACAATATAAAAAACATGGAGGAGGAGAGCAGGGTGCACTGGTACGGGTGGGGCGTGGCGATGGGCCTGGAGCTTGGGGTGGACAACTGGTGGCTTGTGCATGAGGCGGAACTGCGGCGAGAGCAGGAGGCGCAGGTGCCATTCACAAAGTTAACGGCGGTGCTGATGCCGCCCGCCGAGCTGTGGCCGCCCCTGCTCGCCATCAAGGCCCGCCACATGGCGCCCCACGTCCGGCGCCCCCCCTACCCGCACTTCACCGTGGCCTCGCCGTTCATCGACGCCGGCGAGTTCGACGACGCCGAGCTCAAGCTGCGCCGCGAGCTGCAGCACCTCCCGCCGGTCGAGGTGCGGCTGCGACGGTTCGAGTTCATGGCCGGCCAAAAGAAGGCCCTCACCCTCATCCTCGTGCCCGAGCCTGAGGCACGCCACCTCCCTGCCTTCGAGCTTGCCCTCTCTGCATGTGCTTATCTCACCGCGCACACACCGCACACACCACATAGCCGGCCGATGGGCTGCAGCGAGTGTTTGAGGGCGTGGTGCGTGCGCTTCCCAAGTGCGGCGCACAGGCGCCCTTCGTGCCGCATCTGACGGTGGGTCACTTCGTCGACAAGGTGCAGGCCCCTACCTTGGGGTGTAAGTGTGTGTGACCTTAGGGGCCGAAGGGAGTGAACTCATGCTCGGGAGCGTGAGTGCCCGTCTACAGGAAGAAGCGGAACGGATGCGGACGCAGTACCAAAGCGAGTGGACAGAGCTGCGATTCACGGTGGGCGAGGTGCACCTCATGGCGCGCAGCACCGACGGCCCGTTCGAGTCGCGAAAGGCCATCACGCTAGCTGGCTCGCCATGAGCCAGAAGGCAGTGGCCTTGCTGGGATATAAAATAAGTATGCTTTATCATGTTCTACTACTACAACAGACTACAACTACTGGTACTGGTAGTTGTTGTAGGAGCCATTATCGTAGTAGCCGCCCTCCTGGTACTGCTGCGACTCGTCGTAGTAGCCACCCTCCTGATATTGCTGGGATTCGTCGTAGTACTGCTGCTGCTGCTGCTGCTGACCGTAGGCGTAGGCTTGCTGTTGCTGTTGGTGCTGCTGGACCGGCGCGCTGTAGGCCGTCTGCGGTTGTTGTTGCGCGGCGTACGCCGGATGACCCACCGGCTGCGGAGGCAGTGGGCCTGACGGGGGCGTATGACGGAACGCAGCCTAAAGAAAGAGAGAAAGAGAAAGAGAAAAGACGATGAGAAGCGCGTTTGTGGGGGGGGCTGTGGCGAAGATGAGTCGAACCGCGGGCTGGGTGGGACGAGGGCCTGCGGGCGGGGGTGGGCGGAAGGCGGCCGCCGGAGTTGCCT